>NW_026908437.1:0-37474 GCF_028858725.1 Colius striatus
AGTAGGTTTAGGTCTTGCCTCCATGATAGCAAATGTGGTGCAGCTTTGTTTTCATCCAATATTTATACTCAAAAACATTTTGGTTTAGGAAATAAACTAGTGATAAAAAATTACAGTGTCAGAATATTGGGCTTTGACTAGTCCCCTGCTGCCCTTTATATTATGTTTCAGTAAAATACAGTACATCTTGCTGTTTTATTTCATTGTTTGTGGCCCATGCAAAATCCTATTGTCCAGCTGCCCAACGTAAATGAACAACAAATCAGAAGAACCAGAAAAGCACAGTGACTGATTAAACTAGGTCAGAAATTTTGCCTGCGCTGTTAGAAATGTGACTTTATTCAGATTATCGGTACATGTTTACATCACCTTGAATGGCACTGAGGAAGCCTGCTGATGGAGCATCTCATTTTTAAGTGCTACAGACAAGTAAATCGTGCCAGCTCTCCTTAGCACATATTATCAAGTTGTTTGGTTCTGTTGATTTTTTTTTTAATTATTCCAAATTAGCAGGGTGATCCTGCATGGGATTAAACAGTATGTAAGTTATCGAGGAGAAGAACTACAGCTCAGAGCAGACAAAAGAGCTAGATGACCTTGCCTGGTCAATACTGACTGTCAGCTCTAAGCATTCTCACTACAATAGAGGGCCACCCCAAAACATGATGGGCGTCTCCCATCAGATATCCAACTGCTCCATGGAAGCCTAATGCCCCTCTGCTCTGCTGTGTTATGCTATTGGGCTCAGCTCATGTCTTCCTTGCCTCTCTTGGCACCCATGAGCTGGAAGAGGTGAGAGACTTGACAAGCAAACTGTAGGAGTCTGCAGAAATGACCATACAGACATCATACACTACCTCAGGGTGCAGCAATGCAGAGATTAAAAAGACTGGATACCTTTGCACTAGATTTCTAAGGCTGTTTTACTGCAGCAGTTGAAGAACTGCGTCACCCGAGGAAGTAGTGTAAGGAGTCACAGCAAGTGGACTTGTGCTCTTCCCTCTTTAAAAAAACATTCTTGGAGACAGTCAAAATTTAGATCCGTAATTTAATCACGTGGTCAACTCAAACTTTTAAAATATTGACTTAATAAAATGAAGAATTAATGAAATCAGGTTTTATGCCTTCCTTCTCTCAAAATTTCTGCCAGTAGCAGCATTTTAGATTTTCTTATGTCCCCGGTGACACTTTCTATCCAGCAAGAGAAATCACTTGCTTTGGTTCTAACTCCATCTGTCAACAAACAGAATATTGCCCGAGTCTTACCTTTTTGACTTCCAGCTCAGTCCAATCGTTCAGCTGAGGTCTCTCTCTGGTACCCAGACAATTTCCATGAAACTTTAGAAATGCAATAATATTTCAGCTCTACTCTTCTATCAAATTTATTTGAAACTGGCAGCAACCTCATAGGTCATTAGGAGTCTACTGATATACAGACAGAGCAATTTCATTATTCCATTAGCTGGAACCCTGTAATCAAACCCTCTCCGCAATCGTGAGACTTGTTTACAGATCATAAGACTTTAGAAAACAATAGACTGTGAGTTCTTTCCAGTTGCAACATGGGGTGCAAATAAAGACAAAGATTACACTGAAAAAAAAGTAAAAGGAGCAAGTAGAATGGTGTATTTCAGGTCTTAAGGCAGTATCTTAGAAAATTCATAAATTACCATCCAAGAAAGCTGATTTGGCTTAAACAGTAAAGTATAAGAGAAGTTTGGAAGGTAAAAAATTACATATGCCTCAAACAGAAGAAATTGAGGAAAGCAGAACATAGGATGAATTTTTCCAAGTTTCATAAAGTCATAGTTCTAAAGGAAGTTCCTAAAATCATAACTCATTCCTCATATCAGGCAATGAAAAATGACAACTCTGGTGGATTTTTTAAAAGTCTCCCAGAGGAAGATTTAGATAATTACAGTTTTGTAAGTCTTTAGGGACAAAATTGCTACAATCAATAATAAGGAACAATAAGCAGCAGAGGTGTAAAAAAAAATATGATACATTGGGATAATTCTGCAAAGGGAAACGATACCTCACAAATATATCACAACGTTGTGAAAGTGTTGACAATACTAAGGATGATCCAATGATGATTGAAAGAAAAATCTTTGTCAAGATCCTTCAAAAGCTTTTAAAGACTTTAAATGACTATGGAATAAGACTTAAAGTCCTCTAATGACTTAATAATTGGTTAAAAGATAAGGAACAAAGAGTTAAAATAAAGAGGAGGTTTCCTGTTAGACAAAGGTTACCAGCTCTGCAGGGAAAAGTGGGCAGATCTGTGTGCTTCCACACATTTTAAGTATCACGGAATGGGAAGATGAATGGTGAAGCTGAGAAAGTTCGCTGATGGCACAAAGTTTCTCAGGATCCTCAGAACTAAAACTAATCAGAGAGTTACAGAAAAATCTTGCAATACTAAGGGACTGCACAGCACAGTAGCAGTGAAATTAAGCAGTGATCCACACAAAGTCATGAACAAGTAGGAAAAAAATATTCACTACATAGAAAGAAACATAGGGTCTCACTAGTATTAATACTTGGAAAGAGTTCTTGGAGCCATTTTGAATAATACTTTGAAAATGTCTGTTCAACATTCAGCAACATTCAAAAAGCCCAGTAAAATACTAGAAACTATTAGGAAGGAAATAGAGAAGAAAATGAGAACATTATTCTGCTGCTGCCTGATTTGCCTATAATTTTGAATACTGCATATATTGAATATTTTAATCAGACACCTCTAAAAGGTTACAATAGATTCAGAATAGGCATTGTGGATAGTGACAAAGCCGATCAGAGGTGAGGAGTGAGTGCCATATGAGGAGCGATTAGATAGAGTAGGAGTTTTCAGCTTGGAAAAAGAAATTACTGAGAGGAAGTGCAATAGAAAATCACAAGCAATGTAAGAAAGGTGAATAGGGAAAGATCATTCACTATATTTTATACTATCCAAACTAGAAGGCATTGAATATCAAGCAGAGGCTGTAAAACAGAAAAGGGGACATACATTCCCATTCTTAATTATACTGTAGAATGTAATGAGGAAAACATTTATAAATGAGTTCAAAAAACAAATGGAAAATAATTGAAGAAAAACTTGTTGCGGAGATGCAATCTTCTTCTCAAAAACTTCCTAAACATGACACCAAGTTTCCATTCTCTATTCTTCTTCATTATGCCACCATTCCCAGCTATAACAAGAGCCAGGAGACTGGCCTATATGGTAACACCTTTATGTTAAACACCAGAAAGTACATATTCACCATAGGAACCAACTCTAAGGCCCCTGAATCTTCCAAGACACCATCATATTTCCAAATTTCCAGCAAATTGCCTCACTAAATCATCTTTTCCTCTCCTCGTGCTTTGTACCTAGGCAAGCAACAGTATTTTTTCCCCTAGATAGACAGCACTGTGCTCAGAAACTAATGGATAGATTGATGATTCTGGTTGCAAATATATAACAGCAGCATTACCAAGTCAGTATAAATAGATGATGTACCTTCAAAAAGTAAATTAACTTAGACTTCCGCATAGCTTTAAAAAGTAGAGCATCAACCACCACATTGAAAAGTCTGCTTCTGATCTTGAGCAGAAATCTCCTCGTTCACAAAAATCCAACCCAAAGCCTGTTTTTCCACACAGATCTTTTCCTTCCATTCATCCATCACCCAGTGAACTCCAGGATGTTTTTGATCTGTGTCCAGGTAACTCAGTACAACTGTATGGTGCCACGTTTCTAATGGCAAGAGTTTGCGCACTATCTGATATGACCCAAAATGAGTGATGTGCTCACTCAGAAACACAAATGAACAGCCCACTTACCTGGCACATGGTATTTACTCTTTAGGCATCCACTGAGAGGACCAGGCTCCTTTTCTTTCTTGCATTGTTTGCTCAGCACCTGAGTCCTGATTAAGCAGGATATAACATGAGCACTTATTGACTACTTCATCTGTCTCAAATATCTTTAAAAGTACCGATCTGCCTTTCCCCACTGGATGTGACAATACCAACAATGAATAATCAACATAATGCAGAACTTGACATTTCTAAAGTCAGTTCTTTAAGGATATAAGAATGTAAGAAAAGATGTACTAGATTATACCAGTGGCCCTATGCTGTTCTGCAAACCTGTAGGTAATGTGTAGGTAATTGCACCAGCAGCATTGCTGACAGACAGCACTAAGCCCATCAGCTATCAATTGGTCCCTACTGTGTATTCCTCATGGAAGAAAAAACAAAAAAGTGTGTAAGATCTGTAACCCTGAGGCTTCTTTTTGTGACACCACTGCTAGTTCTGCCTATTTTCTTTTCCTGTAGCTACACATAGACTCATTTTCATGACATGGTAGAAATTTCCAAGTTCCAAGTAATCCTATTTTGCTTTATCTGTCCCTTTTTATTTCTGCAAGACCTCAGGGATTCTGACTTTTTTTCCTAACAATGTAGATAACCTGGGTTTCAGTTTTGAGCTGAACAAAGTGGTAACAGTTGATAGTCCATGCTTGATTCATTAGTGCTGCTCTGCAATTTAAGAGTGTTAAATAGAGATGAGATTGACTACAGCCTTCATGAATTCAGACTTTTTAGTATATTAATTGTGATTTTCTACCAATCTGCTGGCCAATTAGATCAGTAGTGATGAACCTACAATTCTATGACGCGCTTGCAACTCTATTCAAATCTTAAGCAGTGTAAACTCCTGTCAACTATCCTTTATCCAACATCAGGCATTTATGAACCATGTTCAAAGTAGAATATTCCAGAGAAGTAATAAGAATAAAATTAACAGTTGAGGACAAGTACAATGATTTTTCCAGCCAATATAAACAAATTAGTGCCAATTTTCCCTCCACCACCAGTACTTTTTTTCCCTTTTGACTTGGACTATATTTTGGCATAGGAAGAACTTACATAGCTTTCTCAGTTTAATATAAGGCCATTATACAAGGTCATATAAAAGGTCCATCTTTCCTAATATACTGTCTCCAATAGCAACTAGTAGTGAATGTTAAAAGAAAGAGGATGAGGGATGGCATGAGCTGACTCTGTTACAGTTTGCTGGCTTCCATCAGAATCTGGTTTAAAGAATTCTTGAACCAAAGGTTGCAACTGATGAATGGTAGCACAATCCTTTTTTTAACCTATTTACACTTTTGGCTTCCATAGTACACTGTAGCAAGGACATGAGCCCAGTGTAAAATGCTCTAGTCATCCTCTGAGATTTTTCCACTCTCTAAATGACATTAATATATCTTTTATAATACATATTTCTGAAACATCTTCTGAATCTTCTTGATTTTTTAAAAGTACCCTACATCCATTGCTGAGAATTATTCCTTAAAGTGAGTACTGGGGATATTTCTGTCAGCTTTCTCCTCCCTAGCTCTGTTTCTATTTCTTTCTGATATATTTTACATTCTGTGCCACATCCAGCACCACACAGCACCAATCACCTCCCATAAACTTCTCCTAATCTATTAGTACCAGGTGACTTCCCATGATTGACAGGCTTTTTCAAGGGTTAATTTCCCATAACATCTCTCAGAGTGTCTTGTCCTAGATTGCAGGCACAATCAGGCTTCTTGTCAGAGAGACTGAGTGCCTTGAGGACTGAAATGGAGTCTTCAGATTTGGTCAAGTCCAAAATTCTTCACAATGTTTCCACTGTTCTCTGTTAAACAAATGCTTTTCCATTCCATTTTTAACTGCAGTGCAGAAATCCTATTTCTGCGACACTATTTCATGGTTTATCTTCCTCTGCCTGAGCTTGCAATATACAGACAATATCAACTACTGCAGAAAAGGCAACTGTTGGAATAAGTCTCCAAACTGCCTTCTTTCCTGTTGGTCCCAATTGCTCACAGCTACAGGTTGAAGAATTGCTTAACCTTCCACAGTCATCTTCCACTTTCAAAGAGAGTTTGAACTTTAATGGGGTTTTAATTGTTCTATTCTTCCACTCTGGCTCAAATTGCTTAACTCTAGGTATGAGGGTATTTTAAGACTGATAAAAACCTGCTGCATTCTGCTTCTGAGTTTTAAATGATCAACAATATGTAACATAAGCTGCATTTATAACAAAAATATCTGTTCCACCTGGCTTGCAACAAACTCCTCAAAGTACAGTACCAGTCCCTTTGGAAACCATTTCCTCAAACAGAGTATCTCCCACAAGCTCCTAAGCACAGAAGATGTTATGAGTTCACTTTATTGGCATGGGCAGCACAACTACAAAAAGGGCTTGTATTCTTCCATCCTTTGTCTCCCTACACTGACGTTGAGTCCCAAATAGAAAATGTATATGGCTGCTGATCTTGAGATGACAGAAAATAGGACATGTCTCCAGAATTACTGACAACCTTACCACAGCCAACACACACATTCCCACAGGCGTACACAGAGATGACTATGTTTTTGCATATCCAGGTTACTGTGGGGAGAAGGATTAAGAAATGATCTTAAAGTGCCCATGCACTTGTCTCTAGAAGTTCTTGCACTCTTAATAAGAAACATAAGTTGCTTTGTGTGGATCAAATACAACAATAGACAGTTTTTATGACCTAGGAATGCGTACGAGACATGATATCCATTAGAAGTCTGAATATGATTTTGCAGACCTTAATGTAAAATAAATTCATACAAAATAGGCTCCAGACCTCCAAAACTGAAACTTAAAATAAAGTTTTTAACGGCTTCCACCTGAGCTAATCTACAGAGAATGACATGCCCATACTGTTCCCATTTTTCACTAGTAATGCTTTGCATGTAATAAGCACTGACCTGATTCCTTGTTCATTCAAAAAACAAACATAAATGCTCAAATCATTTACTACAGGACACGTTGCCATAGGGTACAACACCTGGCTGGTAAAAGCGACAGTCTTTCTCACAGGCGATTTGGACACTGCTGGTTTTCATCACAGTGGATCATTAGCAGACAGTAGCTTTTGTCAACATTACTTGAACTCAGATTCTTAAATATACATTTCTCTGCATCACAAGAATTAAATTCTGGAAACTGCAGCAATTGCAAATCAGAGTTCAGATTTTACTAACAGGTTTGTTCCCAGAAAAAGCCTGATTCCTAGGAAAGAACTTTGGTTCCTCAAAGATTGCTCTCTTCCCAACGATGGAGGCAAGCAGCATGAGATTCAAGGGGGACACAGCCTCATCAGACTGGAAAATAAAACTTCAATGTAATCTGTTGCTTATTTTAAAAGTTATCCTAATGGATGCTAATTCTGTGGCCCTTCCTTCTGTAAGAGGGTGTCTGTGGTCTTGGATCAAAGATAAAGCCCTTGCAAAACTACAGTGGCAAGGCTCTTACAGTGCTATAATTCACTCTGCTGCCATGAATAGATTTAAGGCAAATGGAGCTCTATAAACCAAAAAAAAAAAACCCATAGCATTTCAGCAGAAATATGTAAAAAAGATACTGGGTAGAAATACTTAAGAGAAGCAGTCTGCTTAGTTGTAAAATGAGTTTAAATTAGGCTTTAAAAAGGATTGCTAAATCTTGACACATATATGAGCAGCTTATTATCATGCAATTGTGCAGTAGTTGCTTGATCTTGTTACTGATGTGCCACATATGAATAAGTGATTAATTACCACAAAGGCTAAAACAGAGCAGAGTGAGAGTACTGTAGCTCACCCTGAAAGAGGGGCTTAAACACGTTTATTGCCCTTTAAGTGCATTTCATTAAGGCCAATTAAGGACTTTCATGTCTTATTAGAAAAATGAAGTAGATTTATGAGGTTTTCATAGGCTGTAAATGCTGGGGCTAGCAGATACAAAACTGTGCAGAAATATAGTTAGAAGCTAAGAAAATAATGTAAAGATACACACAGGAATAATTTCACTAAGGAACCAGATCATACGAAGGTGATCTTGATATAGAAGTGGGAAGAAAACCCTAACTTAGTGGTTAAAATTCCTAACATTTTCTCTCAGATCCATTCCCTATGATTTTACAAACAATTTTGTTATCCATCTCTCTTTGGGGTCTCATTTTTCTCTGCATGATATAAAATTCAGGATGACACGAAGTGCTGCCATTCAGGTTGGACAGAATTTGTTCCCAGTGGGCACACTTTATCCCATAGCTGTGAATAAATGCACAAAGGATGGGGGACTAGATCTGTTGACCAACACATAGTACAACTCTCAGCAGGTCTACATACTTTAATAACACTTAATGTTGCTGATAGAGATTCAGTCAGGGCTCCTTTATGGGTGTCACTTTAGGCATTGACTCAGAAAAATATAAAAACATATGATCTACTTAAAGTAGATTGGAAGATGTGCTTAAGTTTTTTGCTGAATAGGGGTGAGTATAAGCACACACTTAAAAGTTAAGTGGGTGCTTCAGCATTTTGTTGTATAAAGGACCACAAAACTGAAAGCCCTGACCCATTCATCTATACTTGTTTCTCCATTTTCTACATCAAGTCAAAGGGTTTTGATTGCTTCAGATTGGTCCTATAGTCTTTCAAATGAGAAATCAATTTTTAAAAAAGAATAATTCTGAAAACTAATGAAATTCATCTGTATTCAAACTTACAGGGCTCAAGAAATGAAACATGACTGCTAATCTTATTTCCTTAAATCATGCCATTCTTAAGGTAGCAAGAACAAGAAGGAAGGAATGGTGTAAAAAACCTCAGCAGCATGCTCTGAGTGCAAAGGCAAACTTTAACTCTGCAGAGTGTAATTTGGTCTATAGAATTTCCTTGGGTTTTTTTATTTTGAAGGAAAACTTTCATGAGAGGTTATAGAGTATGTATCATTATCCTTGGGGACTGTGTCTGTTTCAGCATCATCCAAGATTCTAGGTCCCACAAATACAGTATCTGGGCAGCTTTTTTACATATTATATGTATTTATGAATTTTAAAAACTATGCATTATTTACTCAGTGGACTGGAATAGCACTGTCAAGTGGGGGAATATGTATTTATAAATGTTTTTAAAATGCACATTATTTACCCCACAGACCAAACAGTTCCAGTCTAACATGTATAGTCTTAGCCACCTAATTAAAAATCTTATGAAACTTCTTTGAAAAGCACTTGCAGTACATACACAGAAGCAACTTTTGGAGCTTTATTATCTCAGCTCTTTTATTTTTTTTTTTCAAAATACACAAAACATTTAGACATATTATGGTCTAATCACCTGCCAAATTTCATCTTAAATAGAAGCCATATAAGAGTTCTACAAGCATAAAAAAAGCATCAAAAAAAGCAGATCAGCTACATTTTGGGGGAGGGAGTATGGACTTTTTTTGCTGCACTGATATAATTTTAAAACAAACAAATGGATATTTTTTAATTTGGTGAAAAAGAACTAATTCCCACAGTGAGATTTGTTTTTGCCAAACCTTAGCTGCTCCTTTTAATGAGGTTTTAAATAATTTTTTTTCTGCCAACTTATTCTTAAAGGGGTTTGTACTAAAAAAAATTACTACATATTATCAATGTGTTGCAAGCACTATTGACTAAATCCATCAGGGATGGGAGACCAAAATTATGTGTTATATGAAATGATGTGATTAAAAAAACAGGTAAATGTAACACTAACTGTCATTCATTGACAAAATTTAATTTCAAATAATGACGTTTGTATATTTTGTTTCCTAGGATGGATTTTCAAATAAATACTGACTTGATGACTAATGCATCTTTTCAGTCTTTAAGAAGCAACTTATTGATGTAAGAAGTGATGAGCATCTGCCTCTGGTGATTTATATCAGAGTAGGAAAGGGCTATAAAATAAGCACTGTGCATGTTGTGAGTAAAATGAAAGTCATCTCTTGATTCTGTCCACAACCACAGTGTATAGCAATTCACGAAGCACCCTGAAACCATGCTGCAGCATCATGTTATGTTTTGGGGCAGGAAGGCACCTCTAGCCAACCAGTCGCAACCTTAATGTACATGTCAACTCCTCATGGCCAGCATAGCCAACACAACTGCATATATTCCCAGATTACAGTCATTTGCACATGCTACAGACATGAAACACCTGAAGGATAATTTTAAAAGCCATGAGTAGGTTAGAAGTTTTGATGCCCAAAGGAGGCTGTGAACCCATGGGAAGCCCATGCTGTAGCAGGGTCGAGGCAGGACCTGTGACCACACCAGAAACCCACACCGGTGCAGCTCACACCTGAAGTATTGCAGCCCATGGAAGAGCATCACACTGGAATAGTTCATGAAGAACTGCAGCCTGTGAGATCCACTCACATTGGAGAAGTTCATAAAGGACTGTCTCTCATGGAAGGGACCCCATTCTGGAGCAGGTAAAAGAATGTGAGGAATCCCCTGGGGAGGAAGGAGCAGCAGAGACAACATGTGATGTACACTCCCCATCTCAGTACATTGCTTTGGCAGAAGGAGGTAGAATTTGTGAGTAAAGTTAAACCCAGGAAGAACAGAGGGATAGGGTGGAAGGAATTTTGAAATTTTCTTTTATGTCTCATTACCCTGCTCTGATGTGATTAATACTAAATTAAACTAATTTCTTCAAGTCAAGTCTCTTTTGCCTATGACAGTAATTGCTGGGTGAGCTCTCTGTCATTATCTTGACCCACGGGATTTTTGCTATACTTTCTTTCCCCTGTCCAGCTGAAGAAGGAGAATGATAGAGCACTTGGGGTCCATTCAGGGACAATCCACCTTAATACTGCTGCCAAAATATGTACTTACTGTCAAACGTAGAAATAGAATCCAAACTGGATCTACAAAATTACCTTTTTTCCAAAACTTCATGAGTTACTTTATGTTCCAACCGAAATAAAATTCCATGTTGGAAATTACCAACAGGTTCTTGTGATGAAGCTTACTAAAACAAACTGATAATTTTGGGAGGCTGAAACTCTTCTATTTCCTCACGAGAGGAAAAATTTATTCCATAAACAAAGAGAATTGGGTTTTAAAATATTAAAATTTATACTATCTAGAAAATAAATTACTAAGGTTCTTGTTCACTGGGAATGATTCATGTGACATGCCCTTATATTCTGAGGTTTATAGAAGATCTTAATTCCTAAAAGATTGTGAAAGGCAGTGTTCAGTAGTACTCTGAGTATGCAATTTCTGTTTAAATTATCTTCTAACATCTTATTGAAAGTTGGCTTTGTAGCTTGGCATGTTAGCACAGTAAAGTTCTCTGGTCCAAACAGAGTCTGATGAATTGTCGAAAAGCCACTTTTCCTTTGCCTCTGGTTAGAAAGAATAACATGGACATTGGCCTTTCTCAGTGTTCCAGCTCCAAAGAGAAATGCTTTTGACAATAACTTGTAGTGGAAAAACTGGAGATGGACGGAATATATAGTAGCTCTGGATGTGATGGAACTGATTGGGTAGCTGACATAACGCTCATGGCAGGCTTTGATAGATGATGTGACAATCTCTCCCGATGTGCTGAACACGTGCTACTGACTGCGCCCTGGGGCATCAGTCACACAGCTGCAGTGTGTTGTGTCCCTCCTCCACTTCTGCACTTCTAGCTGTATGAAATATGAGGGCGTATGAGGCACTGCAAGTATAAGCTAGTACAAGAGGAAAAAGAAGAAATTCAGACAGTGCAACATCATCTCCATCCCCAGCTACTGTTACAGCCATGCTGGTATTCAATGTCAGTGAACACCACTTGTGTTGTCACCAGTTGTCCTGCTGGGCCAAGCTAATGGTTTCTTTAGGCCAGTATTCTTTTCCCACAAGTCTCAAAAAGATACACTATGTAAAATATATATATATGTGTGTCCTAATGCTGTCCATTGCCCTCAGACTGGCCTAATGTCCACAACTGTTGTATGAGGCACATCCTTTTTGGAACTGTTACAGATTTGCTTATGAGCAAATGGACCTCTAAACAATCCATTTCTCTATTTTCTCACTACAAAAACTTTCAGAAAAATGCTGGCACAGTATCCATAAACCCAATTTGATAATATTATAAGGGTTTCAAACACATCAGCGTCTTTTATCCAGCTTTTCCTGCCTTTCTCAACATACACACAGGTGCATGCACTGACCTGGAGCTATATTGGTCTATAGATAAGGTAGAGGGGACACTGTCCTTTGAAAGTCAGGCTTCAGATGAGTGTCTTGTCAGTGTGACAACAGCCTGATTATGACATGGGAAACCCTTCCTTTGTTTCCCCCAGTAGCAGGCACATGCAGAGATAAAGAAACTTGATCCAGGTTCTGATCAGCTGATATTCTTTAAGTCTGAGAGATGAAAGACAGAAGAATATATATTAAAAATTAAGGATTGTTGTCAAGAGATATAACACCTTTACATGAACAAACTACAAGAAAAGACAGTTTACCCCTTCAGGCACACGCTAGCAGAGTTTCTACTGTCCTGGAACTTTCCCTGCTTAAATCACCTCTAAATTTTCTGGATGTCAGAACTAAATATCCCAAAGGAGAAACAATCACCTCATATTGCTCAGCTGTGACACTTAACAGTGAATTAAAAATCAGCCAAAGTCCAAACAGGATCTTGTGGGTACATGGGCTAATATAAACCAGAAACGGCAGTCTTCAGACCTTCACCAGGGCCTGGGGGTGCTCAATCTAGTAAAAGACATACAAGTATGTCATCGCATTCAACTTGAAAATGTTCTTGGCTAAGAGGAGATGGTTGGGTTTATATGGCTCAAATTAACCACACTCTGTTCTAAAGCAGAAGTGGAGATGAAGGGGAGCACCCCTTTTCAGTTGTTAGACAGCAGCACACAAGCACACACGTCTTGGGTGGAGTATGCATGAGAGAAACACATTCCTCATAATCAAGGGTAATTCGAAAGGCAAACAGTGACCAGAAGAGCATGTTATCCAGCAGAAGACTAATCCTGAACCCAACTCCACAGACGGTTGCACAGCCTGCTGCAATGCCAGGGCAGATGCCAGGGAAGAGACCAGCCACAAACCGAACAGACATACAATCCAGAGCTTGGCATCTGGGTTCTTCAGCTGCCAGCCTTGCCTCATGAGTAGCCACAATGGTTGGCTCTTATGCAGAAAACAACAGAGGAAGAGGCTAAAGAGGTCTATGTGCCACACTGCCAGCATTGGGAACAAGCAGTGCCAAGTGAGTATTGCAGTTTCGTGCACGTGCCAATGTGCTTTGGAACCGCTTTTACATTTTCAAAAGTAACAGAATTCCTGCATAAAGCAAGACAAGCTCTAACATCAAGGACAGTTTCTCTTCTTTTTTAGCTTTTGTGTGTGTGTGTATTTCTTTTTTACTTCATTTCCTTCACATATACACTTTAGACAGATGCAGCATAGGAATGGACTTAATGCCTTGCACACCATACTGATAAAATATTTGAATCCACAGGAATACGTGCACAAATCAGTTAATTTCATAACCAAATCACAAAGCCTCAGCTTGTAAACCTCTATTTTATAATGTGAACAATTATTCCCAAAAAGTAGCTGCATGAACCCCTGTGTCACCGCATACTGAGGAGCAGCATGACACTGTTAGTAAAGGGTTCACCTTCTTCTCTTTAAAAGCCACGTTCTGCCTCTTGACACTGAATTGACACTTTAGTCAGAAGGAAACAGGTTTTTATACAGATCACTACTTGCATGTTTATTTTGTTTGGGGAGTCTTTAGGTTATTAATTTGCCAAATGAGCATTTCTAAAAGTGTGTATTTATGCATATGTATATGTACTTTCCCACATTTGCAACCCAGCAGAATTGTTTAATTCAGATGTTGTTATTTTCTGCAAATGCCTCAGTAAGTGCATTACTTTGGGAAGCCCTTTGTCTCACATTAGGACAGTGTGTTCTATTGTTTGTATGTGAGCAAACAGCCAAAAGGAAGTGGGATGAGCAAGAAGCCTGCAAAAGGGCTATCTGAGCCAATATCCAGCAAAGGCTGCTTTTTGTTTCAGGAATGTCTTTTAAGATATGAGCCCCACTCAGTTATGGGGACACCTTTAGATGATGATTATGGAATGAAAGTGGTTATTGGGAGATCTTATGATAACAGAGAAAGGTATTCTATGTTGCTTTGGTGCTACTGGAATGGGATCTAACTATGAAACAGAAAGACTGCATCCAGGGATTGTGATTAGAGAGAGGTCTTTTGGTGTGACAAAATCTTTAGGCAGAATAAAATGCTCATGAAGGCAAGGTAACAAATGGTTGAAACTCTGCTTTGGTCAAGTCATGTTAACAGGCTAGGAATCAGCCCTTCTCCTGAGAGCTTCTAGAAAACACATCTTCACCAATACATCACACCCACTAAGGGTATCTACACCATCTCCCTCCTCAGACATTCATTAGCCTGCTTGATCACATTTTCTCTTTGCCACGTACAAGTTTTTCTCTTCCTTGCCTCTTAGCTTGTCCTCCTATCTAGTCATTTTCAGACATATATTGAAGCACTCTATCGAATCACAGCAATACATCTAATTTTCTGGGAATGTCTTAGCCATGTTCCATTAATTGTACCTGCAGATTTACAAGTGCAAATAACTGTAATGTAACCATCAAGCAATTGCATGTCATGTTTTTAGTGCTTTTAATTGCTCAAAATTGGCCTCTTTTCTCATTGTGCCTGTGCTGTAAACTCCACTAATATCTCTCAGAGTTCAGAATATGAATCTCAATTTTGAATGCAAACAGAATTACTCAAACTTGGACATATCCTGAACATTCTGCCTCTGACTCTAGATAAGTCACTATATATTCTGAACAAAATGAAGGTGTGAAAGATTTCTCAAATGTGACTCATAATGTTTAAAGGAATAATATGCTATATATGCTTGCATATTGACAATATGTACAACATTACTTATTTGTACAAGATATGAGCTGATTGGCATTTGTTTCCTATCCCTGAACATAGGCATTTTTCATTGCCCTCCTCTTTATGGCTGCTCTTGTTTTGTTATTAATTTTTCCTTCTGTGCGTTTTATATAATACAGGAAAAAAACAGGTGCCCTCCATCAGCCCTTAGTGAAATAATTTTATTTACTAGTTTTTCATATCATACCTAAGAGCAGCTAGAGTGAATTAATGTAAAACCTAAAATGAGATTATTAGCTGTATTTCTTTATTAACTGTCACCTCTTCTTCCACTTGTTGTAAGCTTCAATTTAGCTTTGTGATGACTAAAGCCCCATTCCCGCTGTTACTCATATCAAAGATATCAGCAATGCTGCTGCAAGCAAGATCAAGTTCTGCTTTTGAAATGAGAAAAAAAAACCAAACAGTTGATGTCTGTTTACATGTATGGACTTGATTTGTCCAACCTCGGAAACCGATTGCATGAGATTCATCAGACTAATTATCTCCTTCTTTTGTTGGTTGATTTTACTTTTCTCCCTCTGACACATCAGGTACAGGTCATCATTGCAAATAAAATGTGTAACTGCCTAAGACAGAGTTTTCTGCTAACATTGTTTAATCAAATGTTCCTAAAAATCTAGGTCCAAGTCCTCAGCTGGTGTAAATTGCTATAACTCAGTTTATCACAGTGGCGCAAGGCCATTTTTCAACAGCTGATGTTCTGACCCCTGTTTTCCAAGAAGGAAGAGCCAGCTACAACACTGCTGCAAACGGGGCCCACAATAGTTTCTCATCCATTATGTGTTTAAGTGGTAAAAGTGAGGCAGGTCACAAAGAAGCACTTTACATCACTATTGACACACAGAACAACTTTGAATATCCAAAATATCCTTATACTCTAATTGTGCACCTCAAAATCTCTTAAAGTTATTACAGTTTAACAAGCCTAGCTGTGCTGCTAACAGCAGTGCCAGTCTCAGCAGCTAGGATGGCTGCTCTTTAGCTAACTTGCAGCCTCACGTTCCTTGGGATGCGATAAATATTTTTGATTTGAAGTGGGCTGGATAACCGCAGTTGGACTGAAGTGGGACTAAGGCAGTAGGTCCTGAGGCAGACACATTCAGTCCTCTATTTTCCCCAGGAAAGCTGTCTCTACCTGCGTTATTGCTACACTCACCTTACTCTACCCCAGTAGAGCTGCAGCTATTGTGTGCCGGCAGCAGCCATTGAAGCAATGAACTTATCTTGTCACCTTGCAGGTGACATTCCCTCATTTTGCCATTACTAGAGCACTGCCTACCAAGAAATGTTCAACAGCAGGCAGACTCAAGGGCTAACCACAGATAACTATCTGGGCCAGGTGTTGGTGCTGCCACTGCCCATACATCAAGCAATGCTGCTGACATGGCCAGTGCTCAGCAAATGTATTCCGAGTCTTCAGGTGTTGCTTCTGTCTGTTTCCCTGGGGTGGAACCTGTTTTACATTGTGAGCAAAGTGACATTTTGTTACTTCACACTCTGAGCTTAGCAATTATTTTTGGTCACATCTCTTAGTAAGGTAATAGAAGTTATAGGCATGAACCTAGTGACTAATGCAAGACCTTAAACTATTTTCTAGTGTTCCTCAGATGCTTTTACCCCAACAATCTGCAAATGTCAAACTTATGGTGAGACAAAGAAGTACATTAAATTTGGAACACTAAGAACAAATAATAATTTTGGATTAAATGGTAGTTTTGCTAGGTAAAAATGGGAATTTTCCCACTGATTTCTTTGCCATCATTCTTTTTTTTAATTGAAATGTTGTACTAATTACAAATTTATATGCACAATCAAATATATCTTCATTACTATATAAAAGAGATACTATTAGATCTATAAATTGGCCCTGAAGTGGATTACATTTCTTATTAGATCCCTTGAAATTGTGCTTTAGCACGGTATTCCATTTTATAGTTTGATTAATTGATATAAATATGTTGCTTCTGAAGCAAGGTTCCGTCTGCGTGTGCAACCCTGAGTTTCAGTATACAAAGTGCAGCATACCTCCCAGGCCGTTAAATACTGTCACTTGCTTAGACAGGTGGTGACAAAGGAAAATGACATGCTATATTTAAGGAGAAGAACTCATTTTGAAAATCTCTGAAGTTCACATCTACGTTAGGTGTCCAGGTCATCTGCACTACATCTTCACATCCCTTTTGAGCTAGTTCAGTATCTTTTCTGCTCTCATTTCTGATACATGAACTTCAGCCAGTCTGAGAAAACCATAGCTTCTAACTTTGTCTTTTTCAGGGTAAAGAAATCTACTTTCTACCAGTAGATAAACTTTATTAAAGTGAACATTGAATTAATACTTTACAAAATATTGAAAAATTTATGTTAAATCAATAGCAAAGTACATTTTAAATTCACAGCACAGATATTCCCATATGGTTGTGCATTAACAAAGGTTATACTATAGGATGCTCATCTCAAAAAAAATCTGTGTAGAATTCTCTCACCTCCTTCTGTCCACCAGATCATGTGTTGTAACTGAACACATGTAAGAGCCAGGGGATCTTGCACATCTTCCGAGAACAAGCATGAGAAGTTTATCGGTGCTATAGCTTATAAACATCTCTTATCTTTCTGTACATTTTTCTGCTATGACAATGTAGTGGTTCTGTGTGGCCAGGTTTTGGTAGTGGGGGGCTACAGGGGTGGCTTCTTTAAACAAAAGAGCTGCCAGTCAATTCTAAGATGGACCCATACCTGACCAAGGCCTGGCCAATTAGTGACTGAGGTAACACCTCTGTGAATAAAGGACTGGAGAAGGAGAAGTTGTTGTGCAGTTGCTAAACTGCAGCAGCAACGGGGAGTGAGAATGTGAAAACATCTCCAGGGACACCAAAGTCAATTAAGAAGGAGGGGGAGGAGGGCGCTTAGGCCCTGGAAGAAAGATTTCCCCATGACCTGTGATGAGGACCATGGTGAGACAGGCTATGCCCCTGCAGTCCATGGAGGCCACCAGGAAGCAGAGATCCACTCACAGCCTGTGGAGGACCCCGTGTCGGAGAGAGTGGATGCCTGAAGGAGGCTGTGACTTTGTGGGAAGCACTCTGGAGCAAGTTCCTGGCAGGACTTGAGAACCCATGGAGAGAGAAGCCCACACCAGAGCAGGTTTGCTGTCAGGACTTGTGATTCTGTAGGAGTCTCATGTTGGAGCAATCTGTTCCTGAAGGACTGTTCTCCTTATGGATGACCCATATTGGGGTAGTGTGTGAAGAGCTGCTCCTGTGGGAAGGACTCATGCTGGAGCAGTTCTTGAAGGACTCACATTGGAGAAGTTTATGGAGGACTGTCTCTCTCTGGGGAGGGACCCCACACTGTAGAGTGGGATGAGGCCTCCTCCTGAGAAGAAGCAGCAAAATCCACCTGTAGCAAACTGACCACAATCCCCATCCCCCATCCCCTGTGCTGCTGGGGGGGAAGGAAGGAAAGTCCTGGGAAGAGGGAGGGGTGGAGGGAGGTGTTTTAAGGTTCAGTTTTACTTTTTATTTCCCTGCTCTGTTTTGGTTGTTTGTTGACAACTCAAGCCTTCTCCTCCCCAAGTTGAGTCTGTTTTGCCCATGATGCTAATTGCTGAGTGATCTCTCTGTCCCTATCTCAACTCACAGACCTCTCTCCTGTCCAGTTTAGGAGGGTGGAGTGATAGAAGGACTTGGTGAGCACCTGGCACCCAGCCAGGGCTAAACCACCACAGCCAGTCAATGGCAAAGTATGCATAGTATTGACCACTATAGTCATTGGTAAGGTAAAAAAAAGGTTAGAGATGTTTCTTTTTGAAGCTCCTGAATCAAATGTTGCCTTCTCTTATACTCACGGAATGCCCATTAATTTCAGTAAGCTGAATTTAGACCAGGAAATGTAGACAATAATTTTGAATTGGCAAATTTGAGTGAATTTTACAGAAGACTAGTAGATACCATTAGTAACTTAATTTGGAGGCTTTCTTCTCTTGCTTCCACACTTGCCTGAAAATATTGTTAAGAGACTCTCACTTAGTGAGCCACTAGATTCACATTTAAAACACATTGAAAAAGGCAGGAGTATCCTAAAAAGCAGAACTGTAACAACATCCTCCATTCTGAATTATATTCACCTGATGCATTTATTTATCCTAGTTTAGCACTGCTCTGTGCAAAATCAAAGCCTAAATATTTAGCTGCACTACTTTTCATGGCATTTTACTTATGATTCCTTTCTGTTCTCACTAGTCCATCCATAAATATCTTTACTTTCCCTTTTCCAAATCAGCAATATAAATACTTACTCTATATTTCACCTCATAGCTTTGGCACTTGTATAGTCCTTACATATGCAATCAAATCAAATTCATACTTGTTCGCTACTGTTTATTCCTTTCATTCCAAGCTTTGGATCTCTGCTTGCAGGGACTCTGTAATGTTCTCCTTAGTGTGCACGTTTCTAGTACCTTCCTGTTTGGACACCATCCAAGACCGGAATTCATAAAATATTAATGTTTGATTCATAAATAAGAGAAATAATTTCAACACTGCTCTAAAAATTGAAGCAATTTGAACACTTGATAAAAACTTGTTGAGGAGGCCTAGTGACATGCTTGCCCCAATTGTGTTTACTGTTTGGGATGTTTGAGCTCCTGTGTTGTCATTTCTCTTTGATTGATTGGTCTGTTGCCGCCTTTTTGCTGACACGCTTTGTGTGGGCAGGCTGTCACATTTTAGCTGCAGGTATGTGATAGAGCTCACAAGTATATTGACTGAAAGACTGTCCCTGCCCTCATATTGTCAGATATCATGCTACCATTCTCTTCCTCCTTTCAGTGAATACTGATACTGTTAAAAATAAAATGTGAGCTTTGTCTGAAACCTGTTTCCAAGTATGACCAACAGTCTAAGTTAAGATCCATGATGAAAAGTTGCTGTCTATAACCATGCATTTTTTCTAAGTACAGCCATTTTCCTGAAGTTCATGCACTATGGATCTGGTTTTCAGCTAACAAGTGCTAAAGGCAGGTCAGCAATCATCCCACGGTCCTTTTGAGCTCAGGTGGAAGCTCAAACAGAAGTTGTGTTCTTCACTGGGGCACTATGCTCTGGTCGCTCCCTCTACACAAAGGGCTGGCAGGACAAATACTCTACAGCCCTTTCAGTAGCCCCACCTGGCTCAGGGAAGCTTTCTCAAAGGATCGTTTTCATTCACTTTATAGCCTTTTTCTATGGCATACAGGAAGAAGAGCATGCACGTACCTGATAATCAGTCCCGTTAGCTCATGTACAGCATCTTCCCTTAAGAAAGGAAGCTCATCCCTAGCACATTGCAAATAGCTATGCAAAACAGTACCCCACATTCAGATTCAACTGAGATACTTTCAGTAGCTCAGCACTTGATTATTATCTCCATGAGGAATGATTCCACTGCCGCATGAAATAAAAGTTGCCCTAACCTCCAGCCATAGCATTAGGGAACCAATCATATATTTTCCCCTCACATTTCTGAAAACACATAGAGGAAGAAATAAAAAATTAAAAATATTAAAAATTGCCTTTTGACTTGACTGCTAACACAATAAAGCAGCATCGTAAACTGAATCATGGAAGTCTGCAGTCTTCATTGCTCCCTTTGCTGGTATTACTTCATGGATATTGGAGCCCTTAGGGAAACTGGAATATGAATAAAGATTTTTTTTTAAATCAGCCGTTTTTTTCTTGGTTCTCTTTCTAAAAATAATGCAGTTTGCAAAAAACAGAAGGTTTGGTTTATAACACAAACAAAATTGTTACATTCTGAATGGGTTGTAAGTACCTGATTCTTTGCCTTTTTACTCATCCCTGCTAAAAAAAAAAAAAATCTGCAAATCCATTTGCTAACCAGCTGCACCTCTGTACTGAACAGATAACAACCTGTGCAAGCCAGGCTTTGCTGTGAATCGGTGCTGATAGGCCTGAATCTCATAGCTTTTTTTAAATGCTAATGACA
Organism: Colius striatus; assembly: GCF_028858725.1. Lineage (NCBI taxonomy): Eukaryota > Metazoa > Chordata > Aves > Coliiformes > Coliidae > Colius > Colius striatus. The sequence goes on from NW_026908437.1 coordinate 20,836, forward strand.
AGAAACATTTCCTAAGCCAAAACGCTCTTGTAGATCTGTCTACTTCTATTATGACTGATATTTGCTTGTAAGTACATAGAACACTTGTTCACTGTGCCTTATCTGCTATGGTGCAGCATGCTGACCTACATACCATTCAGCACAATATGATGCACAAACATCTTCTATATAATTTTTCATTTTCGACTTAAAAACAGTAGAGGCAAAATAGGATTGCTGCAAATCTAACAAAGAGATGGCATTATTTCCAAATAAAAATGTGCATTTTTCCAAAGAATTTATTTGTCTAGCAGCATGAAGTTCATCCATAGCAATGCTTAAAAAGGGTGTTGAATTGCGATTAGGAAGGAAGGACTTAGGAAGAAGAACAAACCACATCTTTTCTACTTACAAAGAATAATTAAGCGAACTTATTTCTCATCACAATTAAAAGTTCAGTCTTTTTGAACCATGTTTTCACAATGTCACTAAACGTTGCTGATATAAGAATGCTGAAATAAGTGTGATAATAACAATAAAGAATGACGGATAGAAGGGGATACAGTAGCTAAGGGAACAGAAATGATAGTCTATTACCTGCCATTGTCAAGCTAAAGAGAACTACAGTATTTATGATTTTTACTGTGACGTCTGCTATGTTGTATAAACCCAGATGATGATGATACTTGTCTACTGAATGAAATAATTAATACGTCAGTTTTTATGGTAAATAAATATATGTCTATTCAGTGGCCAGACATTATTTATATTGAGTAGCAGAAGAGCAGCCACAAATATATCAAAAGCTTGTAAAGGGAAATGTACTTTAAGAGCTAAATTTTAAGAGCAAACCAGAAAGTCTCCATCAATTCAGAACATTCCTAATCAATTTATATTCTGAAATGTTAAAGGAGGGCAGGAAAAAAAGGTCTGCTCAAACAACAAGGGAAAAAAAAATAATAAATGCTTTCCCTTAGCAGGTTGCAGAAGCCCCAATTCTAAAATGTATATAACTCTAAATGACTTCTACATAGAAAAATTGTGTAAATAAACCTAAAGACATTTATTATAACATTGTATTTTATACATGAACTGAGTGTAGACGTACCTGTTCCTCACTACCTCTAGATGAAAAAAAACAAAAGTATACAAATTAGAGGAAGCATGAAAGTTTAATCCTGTAAGATTTTTACATGAATGACACAACATATATGTACTATTTACTAGTTTTGTAAGAAAATACTAATTTTCATATCCACAATTGTTTTGTTTCTGTGGTACAGGAAACAGTTTGATTTCTATGAGTTTTTAAATAGCAAAAATGAAAGTCATTTAGAGACCAATTCAAGCATTAGTGAGGTCAAAAGAAATGTTTCCAATGATGCTTGGAAGCCCTCGATCAGCCTGTCAGCTGTATTATCCCAGATTGTTCTGCTGTTGGTGTATAGTATTTTAGAACCAATGAATGATAAGATAAAGCCAAATGTTTGGTACCTTTAACTATTAGACTTTGCTTTTATTTTTAAAATGTAAAGCCATAAGTAATACAATAGTGTCTGGATTGGTCAGAACCAACTGATATTTTTGTATTTCAGGAAGTACCTCCTTGCACACACTCTGAAGACACCATCTCTCAGACCAGCCACTGACTTCTACTAAAGTGACAAGCAATGTCTTGACTCACTTTACTTATGTATCATTAATGAGAGTAACATCTTTTAAATCCACAAGTAGCTTTATGAGTCTAACATACAACTGGTTTGCAGTGATCTTGCTTCCAGAAATAGATTGTTACAGACACTGGTACATCTTTTGGTATTACCCTGCAATCAGTGTTGCTTTTGGTAGATTTAACTCTACAAGTAACGAGACTTTTTCATTCATGTGTCGGAAGAGTGTTCCTGGTTCCTTTTGTAATTTTTCAATACCTGTCAGAAAAAAATGTGGGCCACATATTCTTCACTTAAATAGTGGGATGCATAACCTCTATTGTGCTCAGTAACTATGAGTTCTGTGATAGTAACAGAAGCACGGATCAGAGATCAGACTTTATGCCAGACCCATGACCCATGTGTTCTGACCGACTACCAAGCTTACTATAACTAAGATTCAAATCATCTACTGTGCTCAGGAAGAGCCAAACGGGAGATCTCCTGATGAATTGGCCTACAATATAGTAAACTTGCTTGCACTCGTCTCAAATGCACAAATGCAGCGTGAGCCTAATCTAAGATTAAGTGCTTGATGCAATACTCAGACTGGAGTGTTTCCACTCACAAGTGCTTCCGACCTTGGCCTGCAATAGCACAGGGATGCCTGCTTACATGTAAACAACACCAGTAGTAGGTAAATACAGTCTGTGACTACCTGAATGACCTTCTAGCCACTGAAACAACTTTTGTGATCAAGAGCTATATTAATCATCAAGACTCCTGCCAATATGTTATTATATTATCTAAGATGGATATGTCATGGTACGTTGCACGTGGAATTGTCTTCTAAGCCTAATAAGGCTTGTGCGACTTATATTTGTTGATTTGTTTGTTTTCAAAAGAAATAACAGAGGGGATGTCTCTAAGATATATGTTACTACAGTTGTTTTACATTGAATTCCCTGGTGTCTTTTAAACATATCTGAATAAAATAAAAATACATATCTGAAATAGGGGTTACTTTGATGCACCTTTTACAGAAGATCATGGCTTGTAAGGGTTACATGCCTTGCTCGAAGTCTAATGGGAAATCTGTAAATGAATGATGGAATTTCAAATCTTTCTCTTCTTCATTGTTTAGATCAGTACATAATGGGTTCTTTCTCTTTTGGTCGTAACTTGTAAAAAAAAATGCATTATCCTAAAATGCACAAAGGACACAGTCCTTACCCTCTAACATGGGTACATACAAGTAAATATTGGCATTCTGACAGCTGAATCTTTTCTGTAAGACTGCACTTGTCATTGACCAAATAAACCAAGTCTTCTAACACAACACTGGAAACACAGCTAGTGTCTGCATATTAATTAGCCTTCCTGACCTGAATAGACTATTACCTAGGGCCCTGGCCTTCATTTCTTGAGCACCCTAAACTCCACTGCAATGAACAAAATGAAAGGCAAAGCCCTTATTTTGGAATTACATCGTATGAAAATATTGCTATTGCCGAAGAGATAGGATTTCTTAAAATGCCACGGAGAGTTTCTGACATTGCACAGAAGAACATCATTGTTTTGTTCCAGATGAGGTCCTGTGCCCCCTAAATGACTGTCAGCCAAAGCTTAGACCATCTTTTGTGTCTTAGGAAAAATACTGAAAGTATACTTAGTGCTCCTATCATTTTGACCAAATACATGTGCAACTTAAAGCTGTTCTCTGTTTTATTAAAAAGCAATGAGGTAATACTATAAAAATAGCTTCCTTTGATCCTAGAACCACTTTATTACAAGGTTCGCCAGCCAAGTAGAATGAAAAACTTTAAAATAAAAAATTAATGTCAAAAAGCAAAGCTGGGAGATAGCTAGATTTAAGAAATAGTGCCCTTTTTTTGTCAGAGCTTCTGTAAAAAAAGAAAAAACTTTTTTAAAAAAAAATATTGTTCCCCTTTCAACTCATTCCAGACACAATGTTACAGGTAGGCTCTGTGACTCATTATACCCTGCTTTGAAGATGCACCACAACATAAAATATTACAATTATCATATACTCTAAAAGCCTGTTTGGAATCCTACTCAGTAAACTTTATTAATGATCTGAAAAAGGAGGTAAATTCACACATGACATTGAACTGGGAGGTACAGGAGGTGGAGGTATTCATAGTGAGTGAAAGGCAGTGACAGGTTTTAATTTAAAAAAAAAAAAAAGGAAAAGAAAAGAAAGTTGCCAAGTCTGGCTAATAATTACTTGAATTTTTTTTTCTCAAAATTGTGCTTTTTCTGTAACACACAGTTTCCCCGCATATGTTACTGTGTAAGTAAAACAGACACCTGGAAAGGATTCATTCTTTTTAACACTATTGATATGTCTGCTCAACCTTTGCATCAGGCATTAAATAATAAGTATCAGCCCCGTGTTAAACATAACACTGAGTGCAGAGGCAACAGGTTTGGTAGTGCTTAATAGAGCTGAGTTTGATAGTAGAAGAGAAAAAAAGAATATTTTAAAGCTACAAAGCATCTAATTTGCCAGGCAGAATTAATAAGAAAAGATAGTGGCAAAAAAAGGAGGGATATTTGCAAAAGTTTGTAAACAGTCATAGGAAGGGAGACAATAGACTGTAAATTAAAGTTAAAAATTAAATGCATCTATGCATCATGCCTGCTTAAATAAAAAATGAGAAAGAAGAGGACGTGTAAATACTTGAAAGGTGACTGAGGCCAGACAGGCTATGAGTTCCCCTGTAACAAGCCATGCAAACCCCATCATTGCAACTTTGAAAATTGGACTGTCCATGGATCTAGAAAATACACTCTGGAGAATAGAATAATCTAATATTATAAGGAGGTAAATTAACAGATTAGCAAGATCTCTTTCATTCCTTATTTATGTGATAAATTCATTGTGGAAACACACCATAAAAACTTATATCTTTCTCCAATGTACACAGAGCAACCCTGTTCTGGAAGATTCTGAGCAGCTGCTTGGGGGGCACAGGTACTCTGTGCTTCCAGTAGAGTCATGCCAAGTCAACAGTTACCTCTGAATTACAAAAAGAACAAAAAAAAATGAAGTAAAGACAGTATCTGCCAGTATTCCATGAACAGAAGCCCATTAAAACTAGGAGGACATTTGCCTTTAAATGGATGGATATCATTATGCATGCAAAAGTGCCCAAAAATAAAAAGGCAGAGTGACTGCATTTCGAGGAAACAGTTGAGCAGCAGCAACCATTACCTTAGCAATTGCAGCACACAGGCTCTCTGCTCTGCAGACTAAAATGAGGACATTCCCTTTGCTGTGTGATTTACTTTGAGTATGCCATAATCTTATTTTTCCTCAGGTAAAATGTCAATGATCAGTGTCCCAAATGTTTTCCCTGATCTTGTCAGGAAACACTTTGTTTCCACAAGAAAAAAAAAAAAAAACCCTTGTGCTATGTTAACACTGCACAAAAACTAGCCCAAAAGGAGCTGATATGAGATGAGAAGCTCATGCCAGGCAAGGATTGCACAGGACTGCCGCAGTACAAAGAACGGATCCAAATCAGCCTTTCCACAGTCCGAGCAATAATGTGTTCTTGCTTAGGGACAGTATGCAGACTGCACTGCATCTCTATTGGTTTGCAAAGTTACCATAGAGAGGGAGGTCATCTGAGTGAAACTGAGTGAGGACAATAGGATTTGGCCCTTAGTTTAGGCAGCAGCGAGATCATTCTGCAGAATTTAAAGACTTTGTACTACATAAATAACCTTGACGTTGGATGGACAGGTGGACGGATGGACAAAGAGACAGATAGATGATTTTGTTTAAGAAATTGCATAATAATCGGGTTTTAGCAAATAAATACATCTCAATACACATCTAGTATCCCTAAATACTTGACTTTACTCCTTTGTATTTATGGCACCACTCATAATTGCTGGACTGTAAAAAGCAGAAACTATCTTCTCTGTCACAGCAGAGCATAAAACATTGAAGACTGAGTTATTTCATTTGGCGGCAAAAAGAATGAGAGAACAGATCTGAATTGAGATCAAAGAAAAGGGAAACTGCTGCTTTTACATTGTTGAGAGGCTTTTCCCCCATTTGTGCATTAAGCCTCATTGCAATAAAAGGGAGGAAAACACTAAGTGGCCTCTCTGCTGAAGCATGGTTGGCATGGGTTCAAGGCAAGTCTGCAAAGAGGACTGCAGTCAATGACCAGCACTTACCTCTGCCTCAGATCATTGCCACAAAGGCACCCTGGCCCTTGGGTCACAGTGTCATGGCTTCACCTGCTTATTCAATATCTCTACCCTCATTTTCCATTACCCACTGATAGAGCTATGCAAGTTATTTTTCCCTTTCCCATACTCTAAGACTTCTGTTATGGGGAACAAATGGAACACCCTTAGCAAATAGATTATTTACATTTCCAAATTTAATGTTTAAATGTGGTGTTAATCCTTATTTTCAGGGATGTGGGGAACTGCACTTTTCAGAGGCTCTCAGAATTGCTTTGAAGTGGATGTGGCAATGCATTTTACTTTCACAGAGCTGCCAAGGTATGAGTGCAACATGAACAAGTGGGTATTCCAACAACCACCGGTGACAGGCAGTTTCCCAGGTCAGAGATTTTGTTTGGCTCAAAATCCCCATCCAGTTTGCAGGAATAGGCTTTCTCATGGAAATAATATGAAAAGTCCAGGAAGACAAATCAGTGGGATTTAATAGCCTATATATGGAGGTCAGAGGTATATTTGGAGATCAGTAAATCGAAAGTTGTATTTTAAATATCCACCTTGGTGCTCAGTTCCTGAATAGAATGAAAATAGCAAGACAAAGAGAATCTAAGGGACTGTAAGCTGATTCATTGATGCAACAGCATGATAGCAATTTATACATGTGTCTGTTTAGTGTAGACTTACAGTAGGACCTACAATCTCAGCAGTAAAATCCCTGCAATCTTAGGCACTCTCTGAAAGTCACAGTACATGCACGGGACCAAAGAGAAGGAAAATTCCTATCAGTTCCATCCAGGACATTTTCACATCTGTGATTTTCCATCAATCAACAAAGAGGAAGGTCAATTTGTGACAGGCAAATGAGTTGTGGTGTACCTCCACAGTTCAATGTATGCTATTAGCACTTTCTAGTTCCCATCACCAGCTTTATAGTTAACAATAAAAGTGCAGAAGTCATGTTAGCACATTATCAGTAGCTTGCTAGTGTTAGCAAGTATTTAATTTTTAGGTATGTAGGTTCTCATCACCACACAGACCAGGAGACATTTTCTCTGTTCAAGAATAGAGTTTTCTCTTGATCGTTGTTCACAGGAATGTAGACAGCTGTCTTTTCATAGGCTTGCACTGCCTCCTTTAAAACCCCACGTAACCCATTTTTCATTCTTTCAACCTTCTTAATGTAGATCACTGACATAGCAGCCATTGGATGGTACCTGAACAAGATGGAGCAGGCACATGCATCCAAACTTTCACCTGCCTAGCAGGAAGATCCTTTCCACTGGGTATTGTCACTGTCCTGCAGGAAGTCAGCCTGGGAAGACACCAGCTGAGTAGCACCAGCATCCCACTCATCCAAGAGCCTTCCAGGGCCACACAAAGGACATTTGCAGGCAGGAAATGGAGGGTGGAGGTGGGGGTGAGGGGTGCTCTGGGGGTTTGCTGGCACTGCAAGATCCTCTGGTGTTACCATTGCAACAGCAAGGAGGAGTTGGGGTTGAGCCAGGTGACCTCCAGTCCCAGGATCCACTGGAACAGCAATTGTTAGTCAGTAATTCCTCAGCAACTCCTTTCCTGAGTTTCTCATCTAAGTCACCAGAGCTAGATTTGGGGTAAATATAGAAAATCTGTATAAGCACAAAGGTAATTAAAGTCATGGGAGGATGTCTTTCTTGAGGGTACCCTACAAATCTGAACAGGTACGTAAAAGCTGAATTTAAGCATCAGTAAGTTTTATCACCAGTAATCACAAACTTTATGTTATCAAAATCATTAAATAAGAATTGTGTTTCCATAAAGTGTACAGCCAAGCAGCCAGCACCACAGAAAGCCTACGTGCAGATGCTGGGCAGAACTTTATCTGCGGCCTCGCCAATGCTATGACTTTTGTTTTATAAGGGCATCTTTTGTTTCTGCATGTAGTTTGGAGTTCGTTGTTAGGAAAATGAAAGCTTTATGAAGGAAACAATTAGACCAAAGCAAAAATAAATTTAGACACCACTTTTACCAGGAAACCAGAGAGTACACACAGAAACAAACTAGTCTATTTGGTTATGTCCTTGCAAACATTATAAATCTGCCCCCTCTGACACACTAACAAGGAGCATCAGTGGAGGAGACCAAATTCCACACCAAAGCATGAATAGCTTATAACACAGCTCCCGGTTAAAAAAAGGCAAGATTTCAGTTTTCCCTGTACTTTGAGGCTGAGATAGGGGTGAAGAAAAGTATTTTGGAAAAAATTGTAGTTGCTGAGAATGGTGTTTCCCATGCTGCATGCTGCTGCTGGACAGGCAGATGTGAAAATTGGTTTCCTAATTGCAGAGCTCCTAATCCCATACACAAAATGTACACGAGATGGAAGAGGAAAAAGTACTGACACTTGTTTATGTGTGGATGGAAGTACGCACAGAAAACGCTTCTTGTAATCTGAGGGGAGCAACACTGGCTGGGCTTACACAAAAACACTGGGCAGGCAGTCGACACTGGGTGCACTGAATCAAACCACACATTGCCACTTCTCATGTTTAATTTAGTGAGGAGACTGGGCAGGGAAGGGGCTCTACATTTCATATTTGAATCCTCTAAAAACTGAAAAGTGAGAAATGAGAAACTTCTTTGTTCTTTCACCCTCTTTGTTCCTTGCTTCTTAATATACCTGCAGCAGTTTCTCCCCCCTAAACATTCCTGATCCCTCCCTGTCACAGACAATTGCACAGCTGAGCGATTATGTTTGGATAGTAATCCTACTTTCTAAATTTGAGATCAGTCTAGAAAAGAACAACATTCACTTATTATAACAGTATATCACATCTCATCCCCCACTTTCAACACAGCATCCCAGCGAGTTCCCACTACCCATCTGATGAGGAAAGGAAGTAGGTAACTTTCTGCCAAAGACAACATCTCTCTCTTGCCTATTTGCACAGGAACCCAAGTCAAACTTTTTCCGGCAAGCTTCTTGGAGGAGAAGGCCAGAGCCATGGCATTGTACAGCTCTCTCCTCACACTGGAGCTGTCAGCTGCAATCAAAGCATCCATGTATGGTATTTCCAGTGGAAAAAAAAAAAAAAGTACACAGATGTATAGTTTGCATTTATGTACTGTAGGGACACCCTTGAATCGTGTTAAAAAATGTCAGTCAAGACATCTGGTCAGCTGTCCTAATCCATATTGGGGTTTTTAGACTACTGTTATGCCCCAATATGCTTTGAACATTGCCAATATGCTTTCTCTGCAGTAGCAGCAGTGTGTCCCCTTTGGTTTCACAGCCCATCCCCGGCATTGTTTTTTATAGTGTCACGTACCAAGCAAAATGAAAAACCACATACTGTATCTCGTGTGTCTGGCTAATGAAACTGGTAGGACAAACCTTGTGTGATTAGGAACAGGGACGGATTGGCTTAGGTCTAGTTCATCTTACGGACTGCAAAAAGAATCAGCTGTCACTTGTGCCATGCAGCAGATGGACAGTTTGCATCCGATTTACATGCAGGCGCCAAAGCCTTTAGAAGCTTTGGCAGCCCACTTGCCATCAGGCAGCAGACTTTGATGTCCTGCAGATGGTTACGGCAGTCATCCTGCACTCGCGTGGCGCGGCGCTGTTGTGCCTCCTTGCAGGCGCCGGCCCATTCACTCCCGATGCCTTTGGAGCTGCCGCAGCGCGTGGTGCCTACCCAAAGCCTGGGATCCTTTGGCCACTGCCTAGGCACAGTCACACCTTCAATACCAAGCTCTGCTGTGCTTCACTTTTATAGCAAGCGTGTTTTCATATCCACATTAAAAATCCTAATGGTGCCTACCGCAAGCTATCCCCGTTCTCCCTCCACTGAGCTTTGCTGTATTTTACACTCCCTACCTAGAACCCCGACAAATCCACCGCCCTCACTCCATTCGACTGTAATAGCATAATTTCGGAATAATCACTGATCCAATTTCTATATGACTTTAGCTCACCAATGCAGCTTTGCCTTAGCACGGTTCAACCCGTCCTAGGTAATGACATGGAACAAAGAGTTTTCTTCATGGTGGTCAGGCTAATCTTACTCCGTGAATAGCCCAGAGTAATCTATCAGCAGTGGAAAGCTGTGGCTGGAGGTCTTCCAAAATCGGCTCTTTCACATTTGGTAGGAGCTGTTAGGAATTCTGACTGGCACTATTAGTCGGGAGCCATGTCATCATGCTACAGAAGGGACTGCAGTTGTCTCCACTAGGTAGGATCAGCTCAGCATATTCTACCACACTTTTCCATCCGTTGAGTGAGTGTTACTGGAAGTTCAGTAAAAAGTGTCTGTTCAGGCTTTAGGAACCAACCTAGAGGAGGCAAATTAAATAATATATGATATCCAGTCAGTCGCAAGTAACAGAAAATATCTGGGGGGCAGGGCAGGGAGAATATACATCTATATCTATATACACACATACACGTATAAATTGTCAATTAATTCAGACTGGTTACAGCCAGCAAACAAGAAGAAAAAAATAAACAGTTAATTAGGGCTTTTTGAATCATTGTTATATATACAGTGCACCATTTGCAGGTGCTACAAAAGTGAAAAATAACCATTATAATTACTAGTATTCAAAGATTCATATTTTCCCCCATGTAATTGATTTAGGATTATCAGTTTTCTTGTAGTTATACAAAAGGCCTGTCAAGGTGTTTCCACACGTGTTTGGCTCATGCATGTTCCAAAAACAAGTCAAAATGCCATTGTATTTTACATGACACAGTTAAAGTGGTGCTGAAAAATAAGCCAGGTTTTACCTGGATCGTTATCTTGGTTAAATTACCTTACATATATTTTAATTTTTTTCTTGTTCATCCTTTCTTTATCTTTTTTCCTCTCTCTTTCTTTTTGTTAAAATACATCTGTGTTTGTTGACTGCCCCAGATTATATCTAAGTGAAGAGTGGGAGTACTTGCACCTGGTACAGTATGTGTAGCTTAACAATACATATCATTACATTATTTACAGCTCATTTTATGTTATTCAATAGTAAAATGCATATTAACCCCTTGAGAACCTGGCTGGTGCTACTTGGCGAGGCAGAGGAGCTCTGTGTTTTTCAGGGCTGTGGGAGTACGGCTGTAACTGTATTCATAAAGATGGCAGTGTGCTCATTACAACTGGGATCGCCACCATAGCCAGCTAATTCCTCTCCCAGGAAATCTTATCCGTAATCACATTCCTCACCACACCATGCTTGTACTTCTGCTGATAATACAGGTTATAAAAGAGACTCACTCAGTGCTGGAGTCAATGAACAGACTTTTTAACCTCCTTTATTGGAGTACATTCGGCACCAAAGAGACCCGATGTTGTGCTGCTGGCAGGAGAAGGGCCCAAGTGATGTAATTTCAGGTTATTTCAGCCCATTCTCCAGTTCCAAGAAACAAGCATCATGAATGACCTCATTCGGCACTGACTCAGCAGCCTCAGAACCCAGAGGACTGGAGGCAGAGCTCAGACAAAGCCCAGAAGAAATCTTCTCCCCACCACCCAAGGAGGAAACATTGTCGCTGACCAAAGCACTGATGGATTCAGGCATCACCTGGAGAAGGCTGGAGAAGGCCATAAGTCAATCTTTTATTGTGTTTGCATTTGTGGAGTGCTTCTCCCCCCTCAGCTCCCCAAAGATGAGAAGGTGAAAAGCAGGGAAGTTGCACAAAGGCAGGCAATATAGAAGAGGAAATGAAAATGTCAGGAGATGGGGGGATGGATATCAGGATGGGGGAACTTGAATACTCAGTGCCATGCAAAAGCTTTCCCTCTAATTTTGCAAGATTCATCATGGTCACACTAGGCAGAGAAATGCACAAACTGGCCTTTCCTTTTTCCAGCAATTTGTTTGGCATACAGCACACATATCTGTCAAAACGTTGTGTACGCCATGCGGTGCAGAGATAATTCTTCTTCTGTGGTAAGCACCAAAGTAGGAAGGGGATCCTGCATCATAACACTCCTATTTCTAACCTTTAAATACTCATCAATATCTCTGTTGCTGAATTAATCAGTCTCAAGATTATCAGCAATTTAGTTGCATTTTGTTGGTAATTAGCTTGATAAATTAGCATCTGCAATATAAAACTTGACATCTTATTGTTCCCTCAGTTTTATGGTACTTCTGAAAAAAAAAATGCAGCTTATTTTAAAAATAATCATTTCTATTACAATAAAAGCAAACAGCAAAACCAAAGTTTGACAAGCTTAGCAGCTGACAGAAACAAGTCTCATTGATATCCACTGGGCAAAATATCAAAGATGAACAGCTCATAATGGAAAATTCAAAAGTATAGTTTAAAAAATAAAATTTGAATCTGTTCACTGTCGTAAGCTGCTTCGTGTGAATAAAATAAAATAAATGTTCAATGAATTAATTTTCCACATTTTCTGTAGAAAGGCAGACAAAAATACTTTGAAACTTTAGGGAATTGAGAATTAATAGCAAATAAATGTACTTATTCCAGTAAGTCCCTCAGAGATGTCTCAAAATATCTCTGAAATATTTTTAATTTTCTCAAAATAGGTAAAAAAGTAAAGCTTTTCTTCTAACCCTGCTTTTACCTTCTGGGATATACTGCTACATCTGACAGACATCCCACTGTGCAGGACATTAACATATCTTTTTGTTTTGGGGGCAATTTTCAAAAGGACTGGCAAAGCTTTTTCCTAAATAGCATCCAAAGGCGTGCCTGTACTCCCATTTCCTCCTTTTCATGATGACAAGAAAGAGTGGGTAGGTGTATTTCTCAGAAAAAGAAAAAAAAAGTTTAAAATACAGCAATTTTGCAGTACAGATGCTGTATTATAAACTGAAAATTCCTCATCATTTTGTTTTAGCCATTATTTCTACTGTAGAAAACTATACTAATAGAAACATTCCTATTAATCTGAATTTGAGATATTTCATACAATGTATATTACCTTTCTACTGCTTGCAACCTTCTGCCAGGTTTTCCCCCCCCCCCCCTTTTTAGGAGGTGCTTTGAGAGGAATATACCATGAGAACAATACACAGCTGCTGCTGTATAGAGATATCTAATTGTCAATATTGTGGAATTTCTACAGCTTATTACTTGCATTCAGTCTAATTCTGGGCAAATTGCCAGTCACTTCAGGGACATTCAAGTGAGCCATATTACACGTGGTACGGCATCACAGCTTTAAGATACCCGGCTGTTTTGCCTCTGGCCAGGGAATGTTTGTACCAATGCTACTGAGTGAAGGGGGGTAACTACAAATAAAATAAAATTTGTATTTTTTCAAGTGGGCTGCATTTCAAGCCCAGATGTTAGTAATGAAAGATTCAATTTAAGGATTTAAATTACAAATAAATAAAGTATGAAACAGATGTGATTTTTAAGGAAGTTCAAATTATCCAAGAAGAAAAATATCTCTGTGCATGACAAAGTAATAGGGATTGTCTTGAGAGTCTGTTGAAAACAATCTGCTGTGCTAGATACACCCTTAGGACAGGATTGGTTTGGAATGGGAAGGACTGGTGGAGCTTGTCATTAAACAAAAATTGTGTTTAATAAAACTTTATAACCGTGATTAATCCTATGAGGCCCTAAAGGAGTTTGCAGTTTCTGATAAACACATTTTCCTTGTTTGCAATGGTAATGATATTTTGAAGTGAATGGAATCTGAACAAAAAACTCTAAGGGTAAAAAGGGACTTGTCAGGTACCACCTATGAAGAAATTATAATGGCACAAAAGAAACAAGGGCCACCCACAAGGGAAACCTTAGATTATATGTTGGAAAGAAGGGGGGAAAAAAGTGATAGGTCGACACAGGTCTCTTTTGCAGTAATTTGATCACCACACAATTGCCTATAAAACCCACAGAAATTATTCGAGGCCATCTAGAATGTGAAGATTAGAATCCCACATGTTCAATGCAGGTGCTCACTAGGAAATGCATAAAGGACTGGAGCTACCGCAGTGATTTTAAGTAGCGTGTATGCGGAGAGCAGGGAACATCGCTCAGCACGGATGCTTTGCTGACCAGCACAAAGTCCCAGGGCTGCGTGTTTAAAAGTCACGTTTTGCAAGGAGAGCAGGTAAGCAACAGCTATTGATGGTGATGATGATTAAGGGTCTAATTCTTCAAGATATTGAAGAATACACACAGTTTTATGCAGTGAGGGATGCACACCTCTTCACATGCTGCACAGGCTTTGCCTGAGAAGAATCCACACATTCTTCACCACCAGGAAAATAATTCTCAGGGTTTTTTCAAGCAATTAAAAAATCAAATGGAAGGTAGAAGGATTCCACAGTACATTATAGGAAATTCTAACATTTGCTATTCCCCCAATACAATCTGGTATAGAATGCTTACACAACGGAGTGGAAGTAAACCAGGTCAGAATAGCTGCAGTAATGATAATTCAGTAATATTACCTCTCTTATCTCATTTTTTCTCGAGAGGTCACCTGTAGTAAAAGTACTTTGTTTTAATTATTATGCACACTACTTAAAAATTCTATATATGCTACTTACCAGCCCTAGAATGACTGATATCTCCCTCAAAACTTAACAAAAAATATAAGCAAAAATCAAGCAGCTTTCTCTGATGTGAATACTCTAGCACTTCCCAGAACTGTCAGAAGTCATTTCAGTTTGTCTTAATTTGGGACAAAGGCACATTTAGAAGTACTGCCTTCAGCTGGGAAGTGTTTGATTAGGTTTTTTTTAATGGGAGAGAACGAACATTTTCAAGAAATGCTAAAGCTAAAAGTTTTAAAATGAGTAATTTCTCTCAGTTTTATTCCTAGGTGTTTATTTTTGCTTGAGACCTCTCTAGTCCAGTTTCCTTTAGTGGCTATATCTGAGTTTAATATCAAAAGGTAGAGTGCAGCACGGCTCTGCTACCTCCTAACTCTTTGTGACAAATTTTTAATTTCCTATATCATTCACAACTTCATGCTGTAATTTCATATGGCCTGTATAGCACTGTATATATCTGGACCATAAATAGAGACAAAATCAGGCTGAGTCTTTATGAAAATGTGTCCTATTAAAGTGGAAATTTCCTTGAACCACCATATCACAAGCAGCTTTCACCGGAAAAGAAAAGAATGTCAATCTGGCATTGGTATGTATATGTCTCCAATGACCTAAAAAGCCTTTAAAATCTCCAGCTTCTATGATTCCATAAAGATATGACGTTTCAAGGCAAAGCAAGGAAGATTTGTTCTTTCAATCGATCTCGAAGTATTTCAGGTACTGCTATTATCCAGCATAACATAAACAACATGAAGAACGAAACAGCATTGTAAGGTGAAAACAGAGCACTGAAGTTGTAGAACACTGTGATTTTCCAGACTAAAAAGCGTATGTCTGAGGTGATGCTGGGGCACATTGTATAGCTGTGTTGGTCTCTTCACTCTCCATGGAGAAAAAGCTTTTGTTTGTATAGTACAGAAGCACACACACAGAGAAAACCACAACAGATTTTTACTCCTTTCTGGCACAGTGTCCTCATTAACTTGCAGTGGGAAGGAAGGAACCTCAGTACTTTCCAAAGATGCTCAGTCTTGCAAGGTTCATCTCCATAAACCATGTGCATCCTTAACTAGCCTGAACAAGGAAACCTAGCATATAAAAACCTGGTAGCATCTGCCCTATCAAAACCTATTAGTTAATGCTTCTATTTCAGCAAAGCGCTATTAGAAAAGCACCACAGTCTTGAAGTAATGACAGCTTTAAGGTGGCATTTATGTTCTTCTGACACTGATTGAAATCATGGTCCATAGGAGATTTCAGAGTGTACTCATAGATGAGTGTATATTTGTACATGGTGTATTTATTTGCTCTCCAATATTTAGTGGTTTGGTTTTGGGGTGTTTTTCTAAGTTACATTAGCTTTAATTCTAATTTTCTTGTAGTGGCTAATGCTTAATTGTATTTTTTTCCCCCTTCAGATTCTAAGGTAATCATTTGAGGATTTATCTTCCAGTTAAATAAATTCCACACTGACAGCATTACTTTACAATAGGAAAACAAGTACAATAACAATTTATCATTTTTTATATGGCTGTGTACAGAACAGTGGCTCTGGTTTTTGTATTATTATTACAGCAGCAATTAAAAGTGCCAGGCAGGGACCAGTCCCCACTGCATTATGTGCTATTTAAACATAAAGTTCAGCCTCCCTAATAAGTTTACAATCTCTCTTGCACAGCACCAGACTTTCTTGCCCTCACAAACATACTGGCTTCTTGCTGTATCATCTTCAAAGGGTGGCCTGAGGATGCCCTTGATTCCAGGTTTGCCTGCCATGAAGACCCAGAGCCTGTAAAACAGCCTGTACCTGGGCTCCGGGATAGGCAGGAGTCCTGCAGCCCTGCAGTGCCTGACAGCAGAGACAGAGACCCCACAGACCTCCTGTGAACTAGATGGGCAGCTGGGCACGGATGAAGGTGGACTGCAGCATCATCTGCAGTTGTGACTCTGGAGACTCCCTTCCACAAGCCCTAGTTTCAGCAGAGGGTTGTCTACCTCTATTTACAACTCTGCTTTTGGGAAAGATGGTACTCCTTCCAGTACTTTATAATCCTTACCCAAGGAACTCATCATGCAGCTTAACATATCATTTTCTATGGTCTTTTAAGTACAAGTGCACATCTGCAGAAATATTTCTAAAGCTATATGTAAAGTTTAATGTATAGTGCATAAATAACAGATGCACAAGTGCATCTTGAGATGAACAAATTCTGTGAACATATTCATAATTAAAGATTATAACACATTGCAGACTTCAGGAAAGATATTTT
>NW_026908438.1:0-37404 GCF_028858725.1 Colius striatus
TGGGGGGCACAGGGTGGCCATGGGGGGCACAAGGGGCACAAGGGGGGCACAGGGTGGCCATGGGGGGCACAGGGGTGTATGAGGAGCCATGGGGGGCACAGGGTGGCCATGGGGGGCACAAGGGGCACAAGGGGGGCACAGGGTGGCCATGGGGGGCCATGGGGGGCACAGAGGGATATGAGGGGCCATGGGGGGCACAGGGGGCACAGGGTGGCCATGAGGGGGCACAGGGGGGCACAGGGGGGTATGAGGGGCAATGGGGGACACAGGGGGCACAGGGTGGCCATGGGAGGCACAGGGGGGCACAGGGGGCACAGGGTGGCCATGGGGGGCACAGGGGCCATGGGGGGGCCATGGGGGGCACAGGGGGGGTATGAGGGGCCATGGGGGGGCACAGAGTGGCCATGGGGGGTACAGGGGGGCACAGAGGGGTATGAGGGGCCATGGGGGACACAGGGTTGCCATGGGGGGGCACAGGGGGGTATGAGGGGACACAGGGGGCACAGGGTGGCTATGAGGGGGCACAGGGGGGCACAGGGGGGTATGAGGGGCAATGGGGGACACAGGGGGCACAGGGGCCATGGGGGGGGCCATGGGGGGCACAGGGGTGTATGAGGGGCCATGGGGGGCACAGGGAGGTTTGAGGGGACATGGGGGGCCATGGTGGGCACAGGGGGCACAGGGTGGCCATGGGGGGCACAGGGGTGTATGAGGAGCCATGGGGGGCACAGGGTGGCCATGGGGGGCACAGGGGGCACAAGGGGGGCACAGGGTGGCCATGGGGGGCACAGGGGTGTATGAGGAGCCATGGGGGGCACAGGGTGGCCATGGGGGGCACAAGGGGCACAAGGGGGGCACAGGGTGGCCATGGGGGGCACAGGGGTGTATGAGGAGCCATGGGGGGCACAGGGTGGCCATGGGGGGCCATGGGGGGCACAGAGGGATATGAGGGGCCATGGGGGGCACAGGGGGCACAGGGTGGCCATGAGGGGGCACAGGGGGGCACAGGGGGGTATGAGAGGCAATGGGGGACACAGGGGGCACAGGGTGGCCATGGGAGGCACAGGGGGGCACAGGGGGCACAGGGTGGCCATGGGGGGCACAGGGGCCATGGGGGGCCATGAGGGGCACAGGGGGGCACAGGGGGACACAGGGGCCATGGGGGGGGCCATGGGGGGCACAGGGGGGGTATGAGGGGCCATGGGGGGCACAGGGTGGCCATGAGGGGTACAGGGGGGCACAGAGGGGTATGAGGGGCCATGGGGGGCACAGGGTGGCCATGGGGGGCACAGGAGGGCACAGAGGGGTATGAGGGGACATGGGGAGCACAGGGGGCACAGGGTGGCCATGGGGGGCACAGGAGGGCACAGAGGGGTATGAGGGGACATGGGGGGGCACAGGGGGGCAATGGGGGGCACACGGGGGTATGAGTGGCCATGGGGGGCACATGGGGGGCACAGAGGGGTATGAGGGGACATGGGGGGCACAGGGTGGCCATGGGGGGCACAGGGGGCACAGGGGCTATGAGAGGGCCATGGGGGGCACAGGGGGCACAGGGGGCCATGGGGGGCACAGGGTGGCCATGAGGGGGCACAGGGGGGTATGAGGGGCCAAGGGGGGCACAGGGTGGCCATGAGGGGGCACAGGGGGGTATGAGGGGCCATGGGGGGCACAGGGGGGTATGAGGGGCCATGGGGTGCCACAGTGGGCACGGGGGCGGGCGCTGACCTCGCGCAGGTGGCGCTGCAGCCGGGCCCCGGCGTGGCGCTGCCGCTGCAGCTCGTCCCGAGCCGCCTGAGCCGGGGGTAGAGGGGGCATGGGGGGTACGGGTTGGCCATGGGGGGCACAGGGGGCACAGGGTGGCCATGGGGGGCATAGGGGACACAGGGGGCACAGGGAGCATGGGGGGCATGGGGGGCACAGGGGTGTATGAGGGGCCATGGGGGGCACAGGGAGGTATGAGGGGACATGGGGGGCCATGGTGGGCACAGGGGGCACAGGGTGGCCATGGGGGGCACAGGGGTGTATGAGGAGCCATGGGGGGCACAGGGTGGCCATGGGGGGCCATGGGGGGCACAGAGGGGTATGAGGGGCAATGGGGGACACAGGGGTGCCATGGGGGGGCACAGGGGGGTATGAGGGGCCATGGGGGGCACAGGGTGGCCATGGGGGGCCATGGGGGGCACAGGGTGGCCATGGGGGGCACAGGGGAGTATGAGGGGCCATGGGGGGCACAGGGGGGTATGAGGGACCATGGGGGGCACAGGGTGGCCATGGGGGGCACAGGGGTGTCATGGGGGGCACAGGGGAGTATGAGGGGGCCATGGGGGGCACAGGGTGGCCATGAGGGGGCACAGGGAGGTATGAGGGGCCATGGGGGGCACAGGGGGGCACAGGGGGTATGGGGGGGCACAGGGTGGCCATGGAGGTACGGGAGGCAATGGGGGGCACAGGGTGGCCATGGGGGCCATGGGGGGCACAGGGTGGCCATGGTGGGCACAGGGGGCACAGGGGTGGCCATGAGGGGCCATGTGGGTCCATGGGGGCCATGGGGGGGCACAGGGGGGTATGAGGGGCCATGGGGGGCACGGGGGGGTATGAGGGGCCATGGGGGGGGCAGAGGGGTGCCATGAGGGGCCATGGGGGGCACAGGGTGGCCATGAGGGGCCATGGGGGGCACAGGGTGGCCATGGGGGGGCACAGGGGGGCATGAGGGGACATGGGGGGCACAGGGCGCACAGGGTGGCCATGGGGGGCACAGGGGCTATGAGAGGGCCATGGGGGGCCATGGGGGGCACAGGGGCCATGGGGGGCACAGGGTGGCCATGGGGGGCACAGGGTGGCCATGGGGGGGCACAGGGGGGCATGAGGGGACATGGGGGGCACAGGGCGCACAGGGTGGCCATGGGGGGCACAGGGGCTATGAGAGGGCCATGGGGGGCCATGGGGGGCACAGGGGCCATGGGGGGCACAGGGTGGCCATGGGGGGCACAGGGTGGCCATGGGGGGCACAGGGGGGCATGAGGGGACATGGGGGGCACAGGGCGCACAGGGTGGCCATGGGGGACACAGGGGCTATGAGAGGGCCATGGGGGGCCATGGGGGGCACAGGGGCCATGGGGGGCACAGGGTGGCCATGGGGGGCACAGGGGAGTATGAGGGGCCATGGGGGGCACAGGGGGGTATGAGGGACCATGGGGGGCACAGGGTGGCCATGGGGGGCACAGGGGTGTCATGGGGGGCACAGGGGAGTATGAGGGGCCATGGGGGGCACAGGGTGGCCATGAGGGGGCACAGGGAGGTATGAGGGGCCATGGGGGGCACAGGGGGGTATGAGGGGCCATGGGGGGCACAGGGTGGCCATGAGGGGGCACAGGGGGGTATGAGGGGCCATGGGGGGCACAGGGGGCACAGGGGGCACAGGGAGGTATGAGGGGCCATGGGGGGCACAGGGGGGTATGAGGGGCCATGGGGGGCACAGGGTGGCCATGAGGGGGCACAGGGAGGTATGAGGGGCCATGGGGGGCACAGGGGGGTATGAGGGGCCATGGGGGGCACAGGGTGGCCATGGGGGGGCAGAGGGGGGTATGAGGGGCCATGGGGGGCACAGGGTGGCCATGGGGGGGCACAGGGGGGTATGAGGGGCCATGGGGGGCACAGGGTGGCCATGGGGAGCACAGGGGGCCATGGGGGGGCACAGGGGGGCATGAGGGGGACATGGGGGGCACAGGGCGCACAGGGTGGCCATGGGGGGCACAGGGGCTATGAGAGGGCCATGGGGGGCCATGGGGGGCACAGGGGCCATGGGGGGCACAGGGTGGCCATGGGGGGCACAGGGGGGCATGGGGGGGGCACAGGGGGGCATGAGGGGCCATGGGGGGCACAGGGTGGCCATGAGGGGGCACAGGGGGGGTATGAGGGGCCATGGGGGGCACAGGGTGGCCATGAGGGGGCACAGGGGGGTATGAGGGGCCATGGGGGGCACAGGGGGGTATGAGGGGCCATGGGGGGCACAGGGTGGCCATGAGGGGGCATGGGGGGCACAGGGTGGCCATGGGGGGCACAGGGGGGTATGAGGGGCCATGGGGGGTACAGGAGGCACAGGGTGGTCATAGGGGGCACAGGGGGGCACAGAGGGGTATGAGGGGCCATGGGGGGCACAGGGGGGGCCATGGGGGGCACGGGGGGGGCCATGGGGGGCACAGGGTGGCCATGGGGGGCACAGGGGGGCATGGGGGGCACAGGGTGGCCATGGGGGGCACAGGGGGGCCATGGGGGGCACAGGGGGGCACAGGGGGGCACAGGGTGGCCGTGGGGGGCGCTGACCTCGCGCAGGTGCCGCTGCAGCTGGGCCCCGGCGTGGCGCTGCCGCTGCAGCTCGTCCCGAGCCGCCTGAGCCTCGTCCCGCAGGCGCCGCAGTTCCCGGCCCATGGCGGCCGCTCGCTGCCGCCCCAGCGCCGCCTCCAGCTCGGCCTCGCGCCCGGCACCCGCCACAGGGGGGGGGCTGGGGGGATATGTGACCTCTGACCTCTCACCTCTGACCCCTGGGGGGGTCTGGGGCCATGGTGACCTCTGACCTCTCACCTCTGACCCCTGGGGAGGGTCTGGGGTCATGGTGACCTTTGACCTCTGAGCTAGGGGGAACCTCTGACCTCTCACCTCTGACCTCTCACCTCTGACCTCTCACCTCTGGCCCCTGGGGAGGGCCTGGGGTCATGGTGACCTTTGACCTGTGAGCTCTGACCTCTCACCTCTGACCCCTGGGGGGCTCTGGGGGGGCTCTGGGGCCATGGTGACCTTTGACCTCTGAGCTTTGACCCTTGGGGGCTCTGGGGGCATGGGGACCTCTGACCTCTCACCTCTGACCCATGGGGAGGGTCTGGGGTCATGGTGACCTTTAACCTCTGAGCTAGGGGGTACCTCTGACCTCTCACCTCTGACACCTGGGGGGCTCTGGGGGCATGGGGACCTTTGACCTCTCACCTCTGACCTCTGACCTCTGACCTCTGACCTCTGACCCCTGGGTATGGTCTGGGGGCATGGTGACCTCTGACCTCTGACCCCTGGGGAGCCTCTGGGGCCATTGTGACCTTTGACCTCTCACCTCTGACCTCTGAGCTTTGACACCGGGGGAGGGTCTGGGGCCAATGTGACCTTTGATCTCTCACCTCTGACCCATGGGGAGGGTCTGGGGTCATGATGACCTTTGACCTCTGAGCTCTGACCCTTGGGTGGCTCTGGGGAGGGTCTGAGTGGGATAAGGGGCCATGATGACCTTTGACCTCTGAGCAAGGGGGACCCCTGACCTCTCACCTCTGACCCCTGGGGAGGGTCTGGGGGGGCTCTGGGGCCATGGTGACCTTTGACCTCTGACCTTGGGGACTTGACCCCTCAGTCCTGAGGCACCTTCTATAACTCCCCCCCAACCCCGTGACCTCACCATGACCTCTGACCCTCTGCTGACCCTTCTCAAGACCCCCCCCATGACCCCGTGGTGACCCCATAACCCCGTGGTGACCTCATGAACCCCTGGTGACCCCCCCATGACCCCGGGGTTACCCCATGACCCCGTGGTGACCCCATGACCCCCATGACCCCGTGGTGACCCCCCCCATGACACCCTGATGATCCCATGATGACCCATGACCCCCTGGTGACCCATGACCCCGTGGTGAACCCATGACCCCCTGGTGACCCCATGACCCCGTGGTGACCCCCATGACCCCGTGGTGAACCTCATGACCCCGGGATGACCCCCATGTGACCCCCATGACCCCCTGGTGACCTCCAAGACCCCATGATGACCCCATGACCCCGGAATGACCCCCATCACCCCGTGGTGACCCCCATGACCCCCTGGTGACCCCCATGACCCCATGACCCCGGAATGACCCCATCACCCCGTGGTGACCCCCATGACCCCCTGGTGACACCCATAACCCCGGAATGACCCCCATGACCTCATGGTGACCCCCATGACCCCATGGTGACCCCATGACCCCGTGGTGACCCCCATGACCCCCTGGTGACCCCCATGACCCCATGACCCCCGGAATGACCCCATCACCCTGTGGTAACCCCCATGACCCCCTGGTGACCCCCATAACCCCGGAATGACCCCCCATGACCTCGTGGTGACCCCCATGACCCCATGGTGACCCCATGACCCCGTGGTGACCCCCATGAACCCCTGGTGACCCCATGGTGACCCCCATGACCCCGGGATGACCCCCTGTTGACCCTGTGGTGACCCCGTGGTGACCCCATGACCCCGTGGTGACTCCATGACCCCCTGTGACCCCCAATGACCCCCTGATGACCCCATGACCCCCTGGTGATCCCCATGACCCCAGAATGTCCCCCGTGACCCCCTGGTGACCCCCATGACCCCAGGATGACCCCCTGTTGATGCCATGACCCCGTGGTGACCCCCATGACCCCATGGTGACCCCATG
The DNA here is from genome assembly GCF_028858725.1 of Colius striatus. NCBI lineage: Eukaryota > Metazoa > Chordata > Aves > Coliiformes > Coliidae > Colius > Colius striatus. The sequence goes on from NW_026908438.1 coordinate 6,456, forward strand.
ACCCCGGGGTGACCCCATTACCCCATGGTGATCCCCATGACCCCCTGGTGACCCCATGACCCCCTGGTGACCCCATGACCCAATGGTGACCCTCATGAACCCCCCCCTGGTGACCCCATGACCCCAGGGTTACCCCATGACCCCCTGGTGACCCCCCCATGACCCCGGGATGACCCCCTGTTGATGCCATGACCCCGTGGTGACCCCATGACCCCGTGGTGACCCCATGACCCCATGGTGACCCCATGACCCCGTGGTGACCCCCATGCCCCCTGGGTGACCCCCATGACCCCCTGGTGACCCCCCCATGACCTCCTGTTGATGCCATGACCCTGTGGTGACCCCCAAGACCCCGTGGTGACCCCCAAGACACCGTGGTGACCCCATGACCCCCTGGTGACCCCCCCATGACCTCCTGTTGATGCCATGACCCTGTGGTGACCCCCAAGACCCCGTGGTGACCCCCATGAGCCCGGGATGACCCCATGACCCCCTGGTGACCCCATGACCCTGTGGTGACCCCCATGACCCCGTGGTGACCCCATGGTGACTCCATGACCCCGTGGTGACCCCATGACCCTCATGACCCTGGGGTGACCCCATGAACCCCTGGTGACCCCCATGACCCCTGGTGACCCCCCCCATGACCCCCTCCTGACTCCCCCCAGTGACATCCCCATGACCCCCTGGTGACCCCCCCATGACCCCATGGTGACCCCATGACCCCCTGTTGATGCCATGACCCCGTGGTGACCCCCATGACCCCATGGTGACCCCCATGACCCCTGGATGACCCCCCCCCCAGTGCCCCCCAGCCCGGTACCGGGGTCTCCCCATCGCTGGGCGCGTCGTCCAGGCCGGAGCGGTGGCGGGACAGTTGCTCCCTGAGGGACACGGCCTGGGGGGACCCCAACATGGGGAGACCACCCATGGGCACCCCAACATGGGACATGGCAATGGGGGGACCCCAACATGGGACACGGCAATGGGGGGACCCCAACGTGGGACATGGCCATGGGGACCCCAACATGGGGAGACCAACCATGGGGAGACCCCCCAAGGGCACCCCAACATGGGACACGGCCATGGGGGGACCCCAACGTGGGGAGATCACCCATGGGGGGACCCCAACATGGGACACGGCAATGGGGGGACCCCAACATGGGGAGACCACCCATGGGGACCCCAACATGGGACACGGCCATGGGGGGACCCCAACGTGGGGAGATCACCCATGGGGACCCCAACATGGGACATGGCCATGGGGGGACCCCAACATGGGGAGACCACCCATGGGGACCCCAACCTGGGACATGGCCATGGGGACCCCAACATGGGGAGACCAACCATGGGGACCCCAACATGGGACATGGCCATGGGGGGACCCCAACATGGGACACGGCCATGAGGGGACCCCAATGTGGAGAGACCAACCATGGGGAGACCCCCCAAGGGCACCCCAACATGGGACATGGCAATGGGGGGACCCCAACATGGGGAGATCACCCATGGGGACCCCAACATGGGACATGGCCATGGGGGGACCCCAACATGGGGAGAACACCCATGGAGACCCCAACATGGGACATGGCCATGGGGAGACCCCAACGTGGAGAGACCAACCATGGGGGGACCCCAACATGGGACATGGCCATGGGGGGACCCCAACATGGGACACGGCCATGAGGGGACCCCAATGTGGAGAGACCAACCATGGGGAGACCCCCCAAGGGCACCCCAACATGGGACATGGCAATGGGGGGACCCCAACATGGGGAGATCACCCATGGGGACCCCAACATGGGACATGGCCATGGGGGGACCCCAACATGGGGAGAACACCCATGGAGACCCCAACATGGGACATGGCCATGGGGAGACCCCAACGTGGAGAGACCACCCATGGGGGGACCCCAACATGGGACATGGCCATGGGGGGACCCCAACATGGGGAGAACACCCATGGAGACCCCAACATGGGACACGGCCATGGGGATCCCAACATGGGGAGACCAACCATGGGGACCCCAACATGGGACATGGCCATGGGGGGACCCCAACATGGGACACGGCCATGAGGGGACCCCAATGTGGAGAGACCAACCATGGGGAGACCCCCCAAGGGCACCCCAACATGGGACATGGCAATGGGGGGACCCCAACATGGGGAGATCACCCATGGGGACCCCAACATGGGACATGGCCATGGGGGGACCCCAACATGGGACATGGCCATGGGGGGACCCCAAAGTGGGGAGATCACCCATGGGGACCCCAACATGGGACACGGCCATGGGGATCCCAACATGGGGAGACCAACCATGGGGACCCCAACATGGGACATGGCCATGGGGGGACCCCAACATGGGACACGGCCATGAGGGGACCCCAATGTGGAGAGACCAACCATGGGGAGACCCCCCAAGGGCACCCCAACATGGGACATGGCAATGGGGGGGACCCCAACATGGGGAGATCACCCATGGGGACCCCAACATGGGACATGACCATGGGGACCCCAACATGGGGAGACCAACGATGGGGAGACCCCCCATGGGGACCCCAACATGGGACACGGCCATGGGGGGACCCCAACATGGGGACACCAGCCATGGGAGACCCCAACATGGGACATGGCCATGGGAAAATCACCCATGGAGACACCAACCATGGGGAGACCCCCCAGGGGGACATAGATATGGGGGGACCCCAACATGGGGACACCAACCATGGGAGACCCCAACATGGGGACATGGCCATGGGGAGACCACCCATGGGGACCCCAACATGGGACATGGCCATGAGGGGACCCCAACGTGGAGAGACCACCCATGGGGAGACCCCCCAAGGGCACCCCAATATGGGACACGGCCACGAGGGGACCCCAAAGTGGAGAGACCACCCATGGGGGGACCCCAACATGGGACACGGCCATGGGGAGACCCCAACATGGGACATGGCCATGGGGACCCCAACATGGGGAGACCAACCATGGGGACACCCCCCATGGGGACCCCAACATGGGACAGGGCCATGGGGAGACCACCCATGGGGACCACAACATGGGGACATGGCCATGGAGGGACCCCAACATGGGGAGACCACCCATGGGGACCCCAACATGGGACACGGCCATGGGGAGACCCCCATGGGGAGACCCCAACATGGGACATGGCCATGGGGACCCCAATATGGGGAGACCAACCATGGGGACACCCCCCATGGGGACCCCAACATGGGACATGGCCATGGGAGACCCCTCATGGAGACATAGACATGGGGAAACCCCCCAGGGAGGCACCAACCATGGGGACATGGGGAGACCACCCATGGGGACAACACCCATGGGGACACCAACCATGGGGAGACCCCTCCATGGGGACACCAACCATGGGGACCCCAACATGGGGACACCAACCATGGGGACCCCAACATGGGACATGGCCATGGGGAGACCCCCCAGGGGGACATAGACATGGGGACACCAGCCATGGGACACAGTCATGGGGAGATCCCTCATGGGGACACCAACTATGGGGAGACCCTTCCATGGAGACACCAACCATGGGGAGACCCCCCAGGGGGACACGGCACTGTGGGGGAACCCCAACATGGGACACAGCCATGGGAGACCCCCATGGGGACATAGACATGGGGAGACCCCAACATGGGACATAGACATGGGGACACCAACCATGGGGAGACCCCTCCATGGGGACACCACCCATGGGGAGACCCCTCCATGGGACATGGCCATGGGGAGACCCCCATGGGGACATAGACATAGGGAGACCCCCCCAGGGGGACACCAACTATGGGGAGACCCCTCATGGGGACACCAGTCATGGGAGACCCCAACATGGGGACATAGTACTGTGAGGGGACCCCAACATGGGACATGGCCATGGGGGGACCCCAACATGGGGACACCAGCCATGGGGACACCAACATGGGACATGGCCATGGGAGACCCCCCCAGGGGGACATAGACATGGGGGGACCCCAACATGGGGACACCAACCATGGGGACACCAACCATGGGGAGACCCCCCAGGGGGACACAGACATGGGGGGACCCCAACATGGGGACACGGCCATGGGAGACCCCCATGGGGACATCAGGCATGGGACACCCCTCATGGAGACCCCTCACCCTGGGGACACCAACCATGGGGGGACAGCCATGGGACACCACCCATGGAGACACCAGCCATGGAGACACCAACCATGGGGAGACCAACCATGGGGACACCAACCATGGAGACCCCCACCCACGGGGACACCAACCATGGGGAGATCCCTCATGGAGACCCCTCACCATGGGGACACCAACCATGGGGAGACCCCTCATGGAGACCCTCTCCCATGGGGACACCAACAATGGGGACACCACCCATGGAGACACCAGCCATGGAGACACCACCCATGGAGACACCAGCCATGGGGACACCAACCATGGGGAGATCCCTCATGGAGACCCCTCATCATGGGGAGACCCCCCATGGGGACACCACCCATGGAGACACCAGCCATTGGGACACCAGCCATGGGGACACCAACCAATGGGAGACCCCTCATGGGGACACCAACCATGGAGAGACCCCCAATGGGGACACCACCCATGGGGACATCAGCCATGGGGAGACCCCTCCATGGGGACACCAACCATGGGGACACCAACCATGGGGAGACCCCTCCATGAGGACATCCCCCATAGAGACCCCCACCCATGGGGACACCAACCATGGGGAGACTCCTCATGGGGACACCAACCATGGAGACACCAGCCATGGGGAGACCCCTCCATGGGGACACCAACCATGGGGACATCACCCATGGAGACCCCCACCCATGGGGAGACCCCCCATGGGGACACCACCCATGGGGACACCAACCATGGGTACACCAACCAATGGGAGACCTCTCATGGGGACACCAACCATGGGGACACCAACCAATGGGAGACCTCTCATGGAGACCCTCCCCCATGGGGACACCAACAATGGGGACACCACCCATGGAGACACCAGCCATGGAGATCCCCACCCATGGGGACACCAACCATGGGGAGATCCCTCATGGAGACCCCTCACCATGGGGACACCAACCATGGAGACACCAACCATGGAGACACCAAGCATGGGGAGATCAACCATGGGGAGATCAACCATGGAGACCCCTCACCATGGGGACACCAACCATGGGGACACCACCCATGGAGATACCAGCCATGGAGACACCAACCATGGGGAGATCAACCATGGGGAGACCCCTCATGGACACCCCCCCACCATGGGGACACCAACCATGGGGAGACCCCTCCATGGGGACATCCCCCATAGAGACCCCCACCCATGGGGACACCAACCATGGAGACACCAGCCATGGGGAGACCAACCATGGGGAGATCCCTCATGGACACCCCCCACCATGGGGACACCAACCATGGGGAGACCCCTCCATGAGGACATCCCCCATGGAGACCCCCACCCATGGGGACACCAACTATGGGGAGACCCCTCCATGGGGACACCAACTATGGGGACACCAACCATGGAGACCCCCACCCATGGGGACACCAACCAATGGGGACATCAGCCATGGAGACACCTACCCATGGGGAGACCCCCCCATGGGGAGACCCCTCATGGAGACCCCCACCCATGGAACACCACCCATGGAGACACCAGCCATGGGGACACCAACCATGGGGAGACTCCTCATGGGGACACCAACCATGGAGAGACCCCCCCAGGGGGACATAGCCATGGGGGGACCCCAACATGGGACACAGACATGGGGAGACCCCAACATGGGGACCCCCACCCATGGGGAGACCCCCTATGGGGACACCACCCATGGAGACACCAGCCATGGGGACACCAACCAATGGGAGACCTCTCATGGGAACACCAACCATGGGGACACTAACCATGGAGACATCAACCATGGGGACACCAGCCATGGGGACACTCCCCATGGAGACCCCCACCCATGGGGACACCAACCAATGGGAGACCCCTCATGGGGACACCAACCATGGAGAGATCCCCCTATGGGGACACCACCCATGGGGACATCAGCCACTGGGAAACCCCTCCATGGGGACACCAACCATGGGGAGATCCCTCATGGAGACCCCTCACCATGGGGAGACCCCCCATGGGGACACCACCCATGGAGATACCAACCATGGGAACACCAATCATGGAGACCCCCATCCATGGGGACACCAACCATGGGGAGATTCCTCATGGAGACCCCTCACCATGGGGACACCAACCATGGGGACACCAACCATGGGGACACCACCCATGGGGGACACCACCCATGGAGACACCAACCATGGGGAGATCAACCATGGGGAGATCCCTCATGGAGACCCCCCACCATGGGGACACCAACCATGGGGAGACCCCCTCCCTGGGGACACCACCCATGGGGACACCAACCATGGGGGGGGACCAACCATGGGGAGACTCCTCATGGGGACACCAACCATGGAGACACGAGCCATGGAGAGACCACACCATGGGGACACCAACCATGGGGAACATCACTCATGGAGACCCCCCACTCATGGGGAGACCCCCCCATGGGGACACCAACCATGGAGACCCCCTACCCATGGGGACACCCTCCATAGAGACACCACCCATGGGGATACCAGCCATGGGGAGACCCCCTCCATGGGGACACCAACCATGGGGACATCACACCATGGAGACCCCCACTCATGGGGAGACCCCCCATGGGGACACCAACCATGGAGACACCAGCCATGGGGACACCAACCATGGGGACACCAACCATGGGGAGACCCCTCCATGAGGACATCCCCCATGGAGGACCCCCACCCATGGGGACACCAACCATGGGGAGACTCCTCATGGGGACACCAACCATGGAGAGATGCCCCCATGGGGACACCACCCATGGAGATACCAGCCATGGGGACATCAATCAATGGGAGACCTCTCATGGGGACACCAACCAATGGGGGACACCAGCCATGGGGATACCCCCCATGGAGAGACCCCCACCCATGGGGACACCACCCATGGGGGAGACCCCTCATGGGGACACCAACCATGGAGAGATCCCCCCATGGGGGACACCACCCATGGGGGACACCAACCATGGAGACCCCCACCCATGGGGACACCATCCATGGGGGACACCAGCCATGGGGACACACCCCTCATTGAGACCCCCCACCCATGGGGACACCAACCAATGAGGACACACCCCCATGGGGGACACCACCCATGGAGAGACACCACCCATGGGGGACAACCCCCCAATGGAGACCCCCACCCCATGGGGAGACCACCCCCTGCTGCCCCTACCTCCTGGTTGGAGATGTCCAGCTCCTCCTCCAGCACGGCCACTTCTCTCCAGAGCCACCCTGAGCCGCTCCCGGACCTGCTGGGGACAGAGGGGGGCTGGGCTGTGTCCCCCCTGCCCCCAGCACCCATGGGTGTCCCCCTGGGACCACACCCCCCACAGCACCCTCAGACCCCCCAGCAGTGGCCAGACAGACCCTGGGGGGTGCAGCAGCTCCTCAGAACCCACCCTGGGACCCCCTGGACTTGTGTCCACACACCCCTGAGACCCACCTGGGGTCACCCCAAAACCTTCTCCCCACCACCCCAAGTCTCATGGGACCACCCAGATGCCCCAAGACCCCCCTGAGATCCCCCTGAGACCCCCTTGGACACCTTCAAGACCCCTCTGGGACCACCAAACTCATCCCCAAGTCCCACTAGGATGAAGACACCAGAGTCCCACCTTGGGTCACCCCAAAATCTTCCCTCTGAGGCCCTCAAGTCTCATGGGACCACTCAGATGGCCCAAGACCCCCTGAGACACCCTTGAGACCCCCCTGAGCACCTCCAAGACCCCTCTGGGACCACCAAACCCATCCCCAGGTCTCACCAGCCTGAAGCCCAGAGAGTCCCACCTTGGGTCACCCCAAAACCTTCCCCCTGAGACCCTCAAGTCTCATGGGACCACCCAGATGCCCCAAGACCCCCTGAGACACCCCCAACCTCATGGGACCACCCAGATGCCCCAAGACCCCTCTGGGCACCATCAAGTCCCCTCTGGGACCACCAAACCCATCCCCAGGTCCCACCAGCCTGAAGCCCAGAGAGTCCCACCTTGGGTCACCCCAAAACCTTCCCCCTGAGACCCTCAAGTCTCATGGGACCACCCAGATGCCCCAAGACCCCCCCTGAGCACCTCCAAGACCCCTCTGGGACCACCAAACCCATCCCCAGGTCCCACCAGCTCAAAGCCCCCTGAGACCCACCTTGGGTCACCCCAAAACCATCCCCACCCAGTCCCCCAACCTCATGGGACCACCCAGATGCCCCAAGACCCCTCTGGGCACCACCAAGTTCCCCCTGGGCACCAGCAAACCCATTCCCAGGTCTCACCAGCCTGAAGACCCCTGAGACCCACCTTGGGTCACCCCAAAACCTTCCCCACCCAGCCCCCCAACCTCATGGGACCACCCAGATGCCCCAAGACCCCCCCTGGACACCTCCAAGTCCCCTCTGGGACCACCAAACCCATCCCCAGGTCCCACCAGCTCAAAGTACCCAGAGTCCCACCTTGGGTCACCCCAAAATCTTCCCTCTGAGGCCCTCAAGTCTCATGGGACCACCCAGATGCCCCAAGACCCCCTGAGACACCCCCAACCTCATGGGACCACCCAGATGCCCCAAGACCCCTCTGGGCACCATCAAGTCCCCTCTGGGACCACCAAACTCATCCCCAGGTCCCATCAGCCTGAAGCCCCCAGAGTCCCACCTTGGGTCACCCCAAAACCTTCCCCCTGAGACCCTCAAGTCTCATGGGACCACCCAGATGGCCCAAGACCCCCCTGAGCACCTCCAAGTCCCCTCTGGGACCACCAAACTCATCCCCAGCTCCCACCAGCCTGAAGCCCCCTGAGACCCACCTTGGGTCACCCCAAAACCTTCCCCCTGAGACCCTCAAGTCTCATGGGACCACCCAAATGCCCCAAGACCCCTCTGGGCACCTCCAAGGCCCCCTGGGACCACCAAACCCATCCCCAGGTCCCACCAGCCTGAAGCCCCCAGAGTCCCACCTTGGGTCACCCCAAAACCATCCTCACCCAGCCCCCCAACCTCATGGGACCACCCAGATGCCCCAGGACCCCCTGAGACCCCCCCTGAGCACCTCCAAGTCCCCTCTGGGACCACCAAACCCATCCCCAGGTCCCATCAGCTCAAAGCCCCCTGAGACCCACCTTGGGTCACCCCAAAACCTTCCCCCTGAGACCCTCAAGTCTCATGGGACCACCCAGGTGCCCCAAGACCCCCTGAGACACCCCCAACCTCATGGGACCACCCAGATGCCCCAAGACCCCTCTGGGCACCACCAAGTTCCCCCTGGGCACTACCAAACCCATCCCCAAGTCCCACCAGATCAAAGCCCCCTGAGACCCACCAAGCTCCCCATGAAGAGGTTGGGGTCCCATCACCCCCTGTCCCCAGCACCCAGCAGCACCCAGCACCCAGCACCCAGCAGCACCCAGCAGCACCAGCAGCACCCAGCAGCACCCAGCACCCAGCAAGACCCAGTAGCACCCAGCAGCACCCAGCACCCAGCAAGACCCAGCACCCAGCAGCACCCAGCACCCAGGAGCACCAACAGGACCAGCAGCACCCAGCACCCAGCAGCACCCAGCAGCACCCAGGAGCACCAACAGGACCAGCAGCACCCAGCAGCACCCAGCACCCAGTAGAACCCAGCAACCAGTAGAACCCAGCAGATCGAAGCAGCACCAACAGTAGCCAGCACCCAGCAGCACCAGAACAACCAGCAGCACCCAGCACCCAGCAGCACCAGCAGCACCCAGCACCCAACAGCACCCACCTTCTCATCCAGAGCTTTGTGATGCTCAAAGAGGGATTTGAGGGCTTTGAGCACCTCGACCTCAGAGGAGACACCAGCAGGAGACTGAGCCTGACGCTTCACCACCGTCATCCTCAGGGAGCGCTCGTGGCGGGACACCAGGCACTCCAGATGCTCCAGCAGCAGCTGGGATGGGGACATGGGGACATGGGGACATGGGGACACCAGGCACTCCAGATGCTCCAGCAGCAGCTGGGATGGGGACATGGGGACATGGGGACATGGGGACATGGGGACATGGGGACACCAGGCACTCCAGATGCTCCAGCAGCAGCTGGGATGGGGACATGGGGACATGGGGACATGGGGACATGGGGACATGGGGACACCAGGCACTCCAGATGCTCCAGCAGCAGCTGGGATGGGGACATGGGGACATGGGGACATGGGGACATGGGGACATGGGGACATGGGGACACCAGGCACTCCAGGTGCTCCAGCAGCAGCTGGGATGGGGACATGGGGACATGGGGACATGGGGACACCAGGCACTGCAGATGCTCCAGCAGCAGCTGGGATGGGGACATGGGGATGCCAGGGAGTGCCAGGAGGGTGTTAGGGGGTGCCAGGGGTCTTTCTGGGGGTTGTTAGGGGGTGCCAGGGGGTGCCAGGGGGTTGTTAGGGGGTGCCAGAGGGTGGTTAGGGGTGCTAGGGGTCTGTCAGGCGGTGCCAGGGGGTGTCAGCGAGTGCCAGGGGGGTGCCAGGGGGTGTTGGGGTCTGTCAGGGTGTTGTTAGGGGGTGCCAGGGGTTGGTTAGGGGGTGCCAGGGGGTGCCAGCCGTACCAGGGGTCTGTCGGGGGTGCCAGAGGTCTGTCAGGGGATGCCAGGGGTCTGTCAGGGGTCTGTCAGGGGGTGCCAGGCGGTGCCAGGGGGTTGTTAAGGGGTGCCAGGGGATGCCAGGGGGTGCCAGGGGTTGGTTAGGGGGTGCCAGGGGTCTGTCAGGGGATGCCAGGGACTGTCAGGGGGTGTCAGGTGGTGCCAGGGGGTTGTTAAGGGGTGCCAGGGGGTGCCAGGGTTCTGCCAGGGGGTTGTTAAGGGGTGCCAGGGGGTACCAGGGGGTGTTAGGGGATGTCAGGAGTGCCAGGGGTCTGCCAAGGGGAGCTAGGGGATACCAGGAGGATGCCAGGGGATGGTTAGGGGATGCCAGGGGTCTGCCAGGGGGTTGGTTAGGGGGTGCCAGGGGTCTGCCAGGGGATGCCAGGGGGTTGTTAAGGGGATGCCAGGGGTGCCAGGGGTGCCAGGGGTCTGCCAGGGAGTGCCAGAGGGTTGTTAGGGGATGCCAGGGGTCTGTCAGGGGATGCCAGAGGTGCCAGGGGGTGGTTAGGGGATGCCAGGGGGTGCCAGGGGGGTGCCAGGGGGTGCCAGGGGGGTGCCAGGGGGGTGCCAGGGGGTGCCAGGGGTGCCAGGGCCGCCTCACCCGCGTGTTGTTGCGCTCAGCCTTGAGCTCAGCGATCTCCTCCTCCCGCTCCTGCAGCTGCTCCCGGCAGCCGCTCAGCTCCTGCGTCAGCGCCGCCAGCTCCTGCCCACCGCCAGGGCACACGGGCACAGCATGGGCATGGGCACAGCATGGGCATGGGGCACAGCAGGGCATGGGCACAGCAGGGCATGGGCACAGCATGGGCATGGGCACAGCATGGGCACAGCATGGGCATGGGGCACAGCATGGACATGGGGCACAGCATGGGCACACGGGCACGGCATGGGCATGGGCACAGCATGGGCATGGGCATGGGGCACAGCATGGGCACACGGGCACGGCGTGGGCATGGGGCACAGAATGGGCACGGGGCATAGCATGGGCATGGGGCACAGCATGGGCATGGGGCACACGGGCACGGCATGGCATGGGCACAGCATGGGCATGGGGCACAGCATGGGCATGGGGCACAGCAGGGACATGGGGCACAGCATGGGCATGGGGCACAGCATGGGCATGGGGGGCACAGCATGGGCATGGGGCACAGCATGGGCATGGGCACAGCATGGGCATGGGGCATAGCATGGGCATGGGGGGCACAGCATGGGCATGGGCACAGCATGGGCATGGGGCACAGCAGGGACATGGGGCACAGCATGGGCATGGGGCACAGCATGGGCATGGGCACAGCATGGGCATGGGGCATAGCATGGGCATGGGGGGCACAGCATGGGCATGGGCACAGCATGGGCATGGGGCACAGCAGGGACATGGGGCACAGCATGGGCATGGGAGGCACAGCAGGGACATGGGCACAGCATGGGCACAGCATGGGCATGGGGCACAGCAGGGACATGGGCACAGCAGGGACATGGGCACAGCATGGGCATGGGGCATAGCATGGGCATGGGCACAGCATGGGCACAGCATGGGCATGGGCACAGCATGGGCACAGCATGGGCACAGCATGGGCATGGGCACATGGGGCACAGCATGGGCATGGGGGGCACAGCATGGGCATGGGGCACAGCATGGGCATGGGCACAGCAGGGACATGGGGCACAGCATGGGCATGGGGCACAGCATGGGCATGGGCACAGCAGGGACATGGGGCACAGCATGGGCATGGGGGGCACAGCATGGGCATGGGCACAGCATGGGCACAGCATGGGCACAGCATGGGCATGGGCACATGGGGCACAGCATGGGCATGGGGCACAGCAGGGACATGGGGCACAGCATGGGCATGGGGGGCACAGCATGGGCATGGGGGGCACAGCATGGGCACAGCATGGGCATGGGGCACAGCATGGGCATGGGGCACAGCAGGGACATGGGGCACAGCAGGGGACATGGGGCATAGCATGGGCATGGGGCACAGCAGGGACATGGGGCACAGCAGCATGGGCATGGGGCACAGCATGGGCATGGGGGGCACAGCATGGGCATGGGGCACAGCATGGGCATGGGGGGCACAGCATGGGCATGGGCACAGCATGGGCATGGGGGGCACAGCATGGGCATGGGGCACAGCATGGGCATGGGGGGCACAGCATGGGCACAGCATGGGCATGGGGGGCACAGCATGGGCATGGGGCACAGCAGGGACATGGGGCATAGCATGGGCATGGGGCACAGCATGGGCATGGGGCATAGCATGGGCATGGGGCACAGCATGGGCATGGGGGGCACAGCATGGGCATGGGGCACAGCAGGGCATGGGGGGCACAGCATGGGCATGGGGGGCACAGCATGGGCACAGCATGGGCATGGGGGGCACAGCATGGGCACAGCATGGGCATGGGGCACAGTATGGGCATGGGCACAGCATGGGCATGGGGCACAGCATGGGCATGGGGCACAGCATGGGCATGGGCACAGCAGGGACATGGGGCACAGCATGGGCATGGGGGGCACAGCATGGGCACAGCATGGGCATGGGGGGCACAGCATGGGCATGGGGGACACAGCATGGGCATGGGGCACAGCAGGGGCATGGGGCACAGCAGGGCATGGGGCACAGTATGGGCATGGGCACAGCATGGGCATGGGGGGCACAGCATGGGCATGGGCACAGCATGGGCATGGGGGGCACAGCAGGGACATGGGGCACAGCATGGGCATGGGGGGCACAGCATGGGCACAGCATGGGCATGGGGGGCACAGCATGGGCATGGGGGACACAGCATGGGCATGGGGCACAGCAGGGGCATGGGGCACAGCAGGGCATGGGGCACAGTATGGGCATGGGGGGCACAGCATGGGCATGGGCACAGCAGGGGCATGGGGGGCACAGCAGGGGCATGGGCACAGCATGGGCATGGGGGGCACAGCATGGGCATGGGGCACAGCATGGGCATGGGGCACACGGGCACGGCATGGCATGGGCACAGCATGGGCATGGGGCACAGCATGGGCATGGGGCACAGCAGGGCATGGGGGGCACATGGGGCACATGGGGCACAGCAGGGACATGGGGCACATGGGGCACAGCAGGACATGGGGCACATGGGGCACATGGGGCACAGCAGGGACATGGGGCACATGGGGCACATGGGGCACAGCAGGACATGGGGCACATGGGGCACATGGGGCACAGCAGGGCACAGCAGGGACATGGGGCACATGGGGCACAGCAGGGCATGGGGCACATGGGGCACATGGGGCACATGGGGCACAGCAGGGACATGGGGCACATGGGGCACATGGGGCACAGTAGGGCATGGGGCACATGGGGCACAGCAGGACATGGGGCACATGGGGCACATGGGGCACAGCAGGACATGGGGCACATGGGGCACATGGGGCACAGCAGGGCATGGGGCACATGGGGCACAGCAGGACATGGGGCACATGGGGCACATGGGGCACATGGGGCACAGCAGGGCATGGGGCATATGGGGCACAGTAGGGACATGGGGCACATGGGGCACATGGGGCACAGCAGGGCATGGGGCACATGGGGCACAGTAGGGACATGGGGCACATGGGGCACATGGGGCACAGCAGGGCATGGGGCACATGGGGCACAGTAGGGACATGGGGCACATGGGGCACATGGGGCACATGGGGCACATGGGGCACATGGAGCACATGGGGCACATGGGGCACAGCAGGGACATGGGGCACATGGGGCACATGGGGCACATGGAGCACATGGGGCACATGGGGCACAGCAGGACATGGGGCACATGGGGCACAGCAGGACATGGGGCACATGGGGCACATGGGGCACATGGGGCACAGCAGGACATGGGGCACATGGGGCACAGCAGGACATGGGGCACATGGGGCACAGCAGGACATGGGGCACATGGGGCACATGGGGCACATGGGGCACAGCAGGGCATGGGGCATATGGGGCACAGTAGGGACATGGGGCACATGGGGCACATGGGGCACAGCAGGGCATGGGGCACATGGGGCACAGTAGGGACATGGGGCACATGGGGCACATGGGGCACAGCAGGGCATGGGGCACATGGGGCACAGTAGGGACATGGGGCACATGGGGCACATGGGGCACATGGGGCACATGGGGCACATGGAGCACATGGGGCACATGGGGCACAGCAGGGACATGGGGCACATGGGGCACATGGGGCACATGGAGCACATGGGGCACATGGGGCACAGCAGGACATGGGGCACATGGGGCACAGCAGGACATGGGGCACATGGGGCACATGGGGCACATGGGGCACAGCAGGACATGGGGCACATGGGGCACAGCAGGACATGGGGCACATGGGGCACATGGGGTACATGGGGCACAGCAGGACATGGGGCACATGGGGCACAGTAGGGCATGGGGCACATGGGGCACATGGGGCACATGGGGCACAGCAGGGACATGGGGCACATGGGGCACATGGGGCACAGCAGGACATGGGGCACATGGGGCACATGGGGCACAGCAGGGACATGGGGCACAGCAGGGACATGGGGCACATGGGGCACAGCAGGGACATGGGGCACAGCAGGGACATGGGGCACATGGGGCACAGCAGGGACATGGGGCACATGGGGCACATGGGGCACAGCAGGGACATGGGGCACATGGGGCACAGCAGGGACATGGGGCACATGGGGCACATGGGGCACAGCAGGGACATGGGGCACATGGGGCACAGCAGGGACATGGGGCACATGGGGCACAGCAGGGCATGGGGCACAGCAGGGCATGGGGCACATGGGGCACAGCAGGGACATGGGGCACATGGGGCACATGGGGCACATGGGGCACAGCAGGGACATGGGGCACATGGGGCACAGCAGGGACATGGGGCACATGGGGCACATGGGGCACAGCAGGGGCATGGGGCACATGGGGCACATGGGGCACAGCAGGGACATGGGGCACATGGGGCACAGCAGGGGCATGGGGCACATGGGGCACATGGGGCACAGCAGGGACATGGGGCACATGGGGCACAGCAGGGACATGGGGCACATGGGGCACATGGGGCACAGCAGGGGCATGGGGCACATGGGGCACATGGGGCACAGCAGGGACATGGGGCACATGGGGCACAGCAGGGACATGGGGCACATGGGGCACATGGGGCACAGCAGGGACATGGGGCACATGGGGCACATGGGGCACAGCAGGGACATGGGGCACAGCAGGGACATGGGGCACATGGGGCACATGGGGCACAGCAGGGACATGGGGCACAGCAGGGACATGGGGCACATGGGGCACATGGGGCACATGGGGCACATGGGGCACATGGGGCACAGCAGGGACATGGGGCACATGGGGCACATGGGGCACATGGGGCACATGGGGCACATGGGGCACAGCAGGGCATGGGGCACATGGGGCACAGCAGGGACATGGGGCACAGCAGGGCATGGGGCACAGCAGGGACATGGGGCACATGGGGCACAGCAGGGACATGGGGCACATGGGGCACATGGGGCACAGCAGGGGCATGGGGCACATGGGGCACATGGGGCACAGCAGGGACATGGGGCACATGGGGCACAGCAGGGGCATGGGGCACATGGGGCACATGGGGCACAGCAGGGGCATGGGGCACATGGGGCACAGCAGGCACATGGGGCACATGGGGCACAGCAGGGACATGGGGCACATGGGGCACATGGGGCACAGCAGGGACATGGGGCACATGGGGCACATGGGGCACAGTAGGGCATGGGGCACATGGGGCACAGCAGGACATGGGGCACATGGGGCACATGGGGCACAGCAGGGACATGGGGCACATGGGGCACAGCAGGACATGGGGCACATGGGGCACATGGGGCACATGGGGCACAGCAGGGCATGGGGCACATGGGGCACAGTAGGGACATGGGGCACATGGGGCACATGGGGCACATGGGGCACATGGGGCACATGGGGCACAGCAGGGCATGGGGCACATGGGGCACAGCAGGACATGGGGCACATGGGGCACATGGGGCACAGCAGGGCATGGGGCACATGGGGCACAGCAGGACATGGGGCACATGGGGCACATGGGGCACATGGGGCACAGCAGGGCATGGGGCACATGGGGCACAGCAGGACATGGGGCACATGGGGCACATGGGGCACATGGGGCACATGGGGCACATGGGGCACAGCAGGGACATGGGGCACAGCAGGGCATGGGGCACAGCAGGGACATGGGGCACATGGGGCACAGCAGGGACATGGGGCACATGGGGCACATGGGGCACAGCAGGGCATGGGGCACATGGGGCACAGTAGGGACATGGGGCACATGGGGCACATGGGGCACAGCAGGGCATGGGGCACATGGGGCACAGCAGGGACATGGGGCACATGGGGCACATGGGGCACAGCAGGACATGGGGCACATGGGGCACATGGGGCACAGCAGGGACATGGGGCACATGGGGCACAGTAGGGACATGGGGCACATGGGGCACATGGGGCACAGCAGGACATGGGGCACATGGGGCACATGGGGCACAGCAGGACATGGGGCACATGGGGCACAGTAGGGACATGGGGCACATGGGGCACATGGGGCACATGGGGCACATGGGGCACATGGAGCACATGGGGCACATGGGGCACAGCAGGGACATGGGGCACATGGGGCACATGGGGCACAGCAGGACATGGGGCACATGGGGCACATGGGGCACAGCAGGACATGGGGCACATGGGGCACAGTAGGGACATGGGGCACATGGGGCACATGGGGCACATGGGGCACATGGGGCACATGGAGCACATGGGGCACATGGGGCACAGCAGGGACATGGGGCACATGGGGCACATGGGGCACATGGAGCACATGGGGCACATGGGGCACAGCAGGACATGGGGCACATGGGGCACAGCAGGACATGGGGCACATGGGGCACATGGGGCACATGGGGCACAGCAGGACATGGGGCACATGGGGCACAGTAGGGCATGGGGCACATGGGGCACATGGGGCACATGGGGCACAGCAGGGACATGGGGCACATGGGGCACATGGGGCACAGCAGGACATGGGGCACATGGGGCACATGGGGCACAGCAGGGACATGGGGCACAGCAGGGACATGGGGCACAGCAGGGACATGGGGCACATGGGGCACAGCAGGGACATGGGGCACATGGGGCACATGGGGCACATGGGGCACAGCAGGGACATGGGGCACATGGGGCACAGCAGGGACATGGGGCACATGGGGCACATGGGGCACAGCAGGGGCATGGGGCACATGGGGCACATGGGGCACAGCAGGGACATGGGGCACATGGGGCACAGCAGGGGCATGGGGCACATGGGGCACATGGGGCACAGCAGGGACATGGGGCACATGGGGCACAGCAGGGGCATGGGGCACATGGGGCACAGCAGGGACATGGGGCACATGGGGCACATGGGGCACAGCAGGGACATGGGGCACAGCAGGGACATGGGGCACATGGGGCACATGGGGCACAGCAGGGACATGGGGCACAGCAGGGACATGGGGCACAGCAGGGACATGGGGCACATGGGGCACATGGGGCACAGCAGGGACATGGGGCACAGCAGGGACATGGGGCACATGGGGCACATGGGGCACATGGGGCACATGGGGCACAGCAGGGACATGGGGCACATGGGGCACAGCAGGGACATGGGGCACATGGGGCACATGGGGCACAGCAGGGGCATGGGGCACATGGGGCACATGGGGCACAGCAGGGACATGGGGCACATGGGGCACAGCAGGGGCATGGGGCACATGGGGCACATGGGGCACAGCAGGGACATGGGGCACATGGGGCACAGCAGGGGCATGGGGCACATGGGGCACATGGGGCACAGCAGGGGCATGGGGCACATGGGGCACAGCAGGCACATGGGGCACATGGGGCACAGCAGGGACATGGGGCACATGGGGCACATGGGGCACAGCAGGGGCATGGGGCACATGGGGCACAGCAGGGACATGGGGCACATGGGGCACATGGGGCACAGCAGGGACATGGGGCACATGGGGCACATGGGGCACAGCAGGGACATGGGGCACAGCAGGGACATGGGGCACATGGGGCACATGGGGCACAGCAGGGACATGGGGCACAGCAGGGACATGGGGCACATGGGGCACATGGGGCACAGCAGGGACATGGGGCACATGGGGCACATGGGGCACATGGGGCACATGGGGCACAGCAGGCACATGGGGCACATGGGGCACAGCAGGGACATGGGGCACAGCAGGGACATGGGGCACATGGGGCACAGCAGGGACATGGGGCACATGGGGCACATGGGGCACAGCAGGGGCATGGGGCACATGGGGCACAGCAGGGACATGGGGCACATGGGGCACATGGGGCACAGCAGGGGCATGGGGCACATGGGGCACAGCAGGCACATGGGGCACATGGGGCACAGCAGGGACATGGGGCACAGCAGGGACATGGGGCACATGGGGCACATGGAGCACATGGGGCACAGCAGGGACATGGGGCACATGGGGCACATGGGGCACATGGGGCACATGGGGCACAGCAGGGACATGGGGCACATGGGGCACATGGGGCACATGGGGCACAGCAGGGACATGGGGCACATGGGGCACAGCAGGGACATGGGGCACATGGGGCACATGGGGCACAGCAGGGACATGGGGCAGAGCAGGGCATGGGGCACATGGGGCACAGCAGGGACATGGGGCACATGGGGCACAGCAGGGCATGGGGCACATGGGGCACATGGAGCACATGGGGCACAGCAGGGACATGGGGCACATGGGGCACAGCAGGGACATGGGGCACATGGGGCACATGGGGCATATGGGGCACATGGGGCACAGCAGGGACATGGGGCACATGGGGCACATGGGGCACATGGGGCACAGCAGGACATGGGGCACATGGGGCACATGGGGCACATGGGGCACAGCAGGGACATGGGGCACATGGGGCACATGGGGCACATGGGGCACAGCAGGGACATGGGGCACATGGGGCACAGCAGGGACATGGGGCACAGCAGGGCATGGGGCACAGCAGGGACATGGGGCACATGGGGCACAGCAGGGACATGGGGCACATGGGGCACATGGGGCACAGCAGGGACATGGGGCACATGGGGCACAGCAGGGACATGGGGCACATGGGGCACATGGGGCACAGCAGGGACATGGGGCACATGGGGCACATGGGGCACAGCAGGGACATGGGGCACATGGGGCACATGGGGCACATGGGGCACATGGGGCACATGGGGCACAGCAGGACATGGGGCACATGGGGCACATGGGGCACAGCAGGGACATGGGGCACAGCAGGGACATGGGGCACATGGGGCACAGCAGGGACATGGGGCACAGCAGGGACATGGGGCACATGGGGCACAGCAGGGACATGGGGCACATGGGGCACATGGGGCACATGGGGCACAGCAGGGACATGGGGCACAGCAGGGCATGGGGCACAGCAGGGACATGGGGCACATGGGGCACAGCAGGGACATGGGGCACATGGGGCACATGGGGCACAGCAGGGGCATGGGGCACATGGGGCACATGGGGCACAGCAGGGACATGGGGCACATGGGGCACAGCAGGGGCATGGGGCACATGGGGCACATGGGGCACAGCAGGGACATGGGGCACATGGGGCACATGGGGCACAGCAGGGGCATGGGGCACATGGGGCACATGGGGCACAGCAGGGACATGGGGCACATGGGGCACAGCAGGGACATGGGGCAGAGCAGGGCATGGGGCACATGGGGCACAGCAGGGACATGGGGCACATGGGGCACAGCAGGGACATGGGGCACATGGGGCACAGTAGGGCATGGGGCACATGGGGCACAGCAGGGACATGGGGCACATGGGGCACATGGGGCACAGCAGGGGCATGGGGCACATGGGGCACATGGGGCACAGCAGGGACATGGGGCACATGGGGCACAGCAGGGGCATGGGGCACATGGGGCACATGGGGCACAGCAGGGACATGGGGCACATGGGGCACATGGGGCACAGCAGGGGCATGGGGCACATGGGGCACATGGGGCACAGCAGGGACATGGGGCACATGGGGCACAGCAGGGACATGGGGCACAGCAGGGACATGGGGCACATGGGGCACATGGGGCACATGGGGCACAGCAGGGACATGGGGCACATGGGGCACATGGGGCACAGCAGGGACATGGGGCACATGGGGCACAGCAGGGACATGGGGCACAGCAGGGCATGGGGCACAGCAGGGACATGGGGCACATGGGGCACAGCAGGGACATGGGGCACATGGGGCACATGGGGCACAGCAGGGACATGGGGCACAGCAGGGACATGGGGCACATGGGGCACATGGGGCACATGGGGCACAGCAGGGACATGGGGCACATGGGGCACAGCAGGGACATGGGGCACATGGGGCACAGCAGGGACATGGGGCACATGGGGCACATGGGGCACAGCAGGGACATGGGGCACATGGGGCACAGCAGGGACATGGGGCACATGGGGCACATGGGGCACAGCAGGGACATGGGGCACATGGGGCACAGCAGGGACATGGGGCAGAGCAGGGCATGGGGCACATGGGGCACAGCAGGGACATGGGGCACATGGGGCACAGCAGGGCATGGGGCACATGGGGCACATGGAGCACATGGGGCACAGCAGGGACATGGGGCACATGGGGCACAGCAGGGACATGGGGCACATGGGGCATATGGGGCACAGCAGGGGCATGGGGCACATGGGGCACAGCAGGGACATGGGGCACATGGGGCACATGGGGCACAGCAGGGACATGGGGCACATGGGGCACATGGGGCACAGCAGGGACATGGGGCACATGGGGCACATGGGGCACAGCAGGGACATGGGGCACATGGGGCACAGCAGGGACATGGGGCAGAGCAGGGCATGGGGCACATGGGGCACAGCAGGGACATGGGGCACATGGGGCACAGCAGGGCATGGGGCACATGGGGCACATGGAGCACATGGGGCACAGCAGGGACATGGGGCACATGGGGCACAGCAGGGACATGGGGCACATGGGGCATATGGGGCACATGGGGCACAGCAGGACATGGGGCACATGGGGCACAGCAGGGACATGGGGCACATGGGGCATATGGGGCACATGGGGCACAGCAGGGACATGGGGCACATGGGGCATATGGGGCACATGGGGCACAGCAGGGACATGGGGCACATGGGGCACAGCAGGGACATGGGGCACATGGGGCACATGGGGCACATGGGGCACAGCAGGGACATGGGGCACATGGGGCACATGGGGCACATGGGGCACAGCAGGACATGGGGCACATGGGGCACAGCAGGGACATGGGGCACATGGGGCACATGGGGCACATGGGGCACAGCAGGGACATGGGGCACATGGGGCACAGCAGGGACATGGGGCACAGCAGGGCATGGGGCACAGCAGGGACATGGGGCACATGGGGCACAGCAGGGACATGGGGCACATGGGGCACATGGGGCACAGCAGGGACATGGGGCACAGCAGGGACATGGGGCACATGGGGCACAGCAGGGACATGGGGCACATGGGGCACATGGGGCACATGGGGCACAGCAGGGACATGGGGCACATGGGGCACAGCAGGGACATGGGGCACATGGGGCACAGCAGGGACATGGGGCACATGGGGCACATGGGGCACAGCAGGGACATGGGGCACATGGGGCACAGCAGGGACATGGGGCACATGGGGCACATGGGGCACAGCAGGGACATGGGGCACATGGGGCACAGCAGGGACATGGGGCACATGGGGCACAGCAGGGACATGGGGCACATGGGGCACATGGGGCACAGCAGGGACATGGGGCACATGGGGCACAGCAGGGACATGGGGCACATGGGGCACATGGGGCACAGCAGGGACATGGGGCACATGGGGCACAGCAGGGACATGGGGCAGAGCAGGGCATGGGGCACATGGGGCACAGCAGGGACATGGGGCACATGGGGCACAGCAGGGCATGGGGCACATGGGGCACATGGAGCACATGGGGCACAGCAGGGACATGGGGCACATGGGGCACAGCAGGGACATGGGGCACATGGGGCATATGGGGCACATGGGGCACAGCAGGGACATGGGGCACATGGGGCACAGCAGGGACATGGGGCACATGGGGCACATGGGGCACATGGGGCACAGCAGGACATGGGGCACATGGGGCACATGGGGCACATGGGGCACAGCAGGGCATGGGGCACATGGGGCACAGCAGGGACATGGGGCACATGGGGCACAGCAGGGACATGGGGCACATGGGGCACAGCAGGGACATGGGGCACATGGGGCACATGGGGCACAGCAGGGACATGGGGCACATGGGGCACAGCAGGGACATGGGGCACATGGGGCACATGGGGCACAGCAGGGACATGGGGCACATGGGGCACAGCAGGGACATGGGGCAGAGCAGGGCATGGGGCACATGGGGCACAGCAGGGCATGGGGCACATGGGGCACATGGAGCACATGGGGCACAGCAGGGACATGGGGCACATGGGGCACAGCAGGGACATGGGGCACATGGGGCACAGCAGGGACATGGGGCACATGGGGCACATGGGGCACATGGGGCACAGCAGGGACATGGGGCACATGGGGCACATGGGGCACAGCAG
Organism: Colius striatus; assembly: GCF_028858725.1. Lineage (NCBI taxonomy): Eukaryota > Metazoa > Chordata > Aves > Coliiformes > Coliidae > Colius > Colius striatus. The sequence goes on from NW_026908438.1 coordinate 29,935, forward strand.
GGACATGGGGCACATGGGGCACATGGGGCACAGCAGGGACATGGGGCACATGGGGCACAGCAGGGACATGGGGCACATGGGGCACATGGGGCACAGCAGGGACATGGGGCACATGGGGCACAGCAGGGACATGGGGCACATGGGGCACATGGGGCACAGCAGGGACATGGGGCACATGGGGCACAGCAGGGACATGGGGCACATGGGGCACATGGGGCACAGCAGGGACATGGGGCACATGGGGCACAGCAGGGACATGGGGCACATGGGGCACATGGGGCACAGCAGGGACATGGGGCACATGGGGCACAGCAGGGACATGGGGCAGAGCAGGGCATGGGGCACATGGGGCACAGCAGGGACATGGGGCACATGGGGCACAGCAGGGCATGGGGCACATGGGGCACATGGAGCACATGGGGCACAGCAGGGACATGGGGCACATGGGGCACAGCAGGGACATGGGGCACATGGGGCATATGGGGCACATGGGGCACAGCAGGGACATGGGGCACATGGGGCACAGCAGGGACATGGGGCACATGGGGCACATGGGGCACATGGGGCACAGCAGGGACATGGGGCACATGGGGCACATGGGGCACATGGGGCACATGGGGCACAGCAGGACATGGGGCACATGGGGCACATGGGGCACATGGGGCACAGCAGGGCATGGGGCACATGGGGCACAGCAGGGACATGGGGCACATGGGGCACATGGGGCACATGGGGCACATGGGGCACATGGGGCACAGCAGGGCATGGGGCACATGGGGCACATGGGGCACATGGGGCACATGGGGCACATGGGGCACATGGGGCACAGCAGGGACATGGGGCACATGGGGCACATGGGGCACAGCAGGGACATGGGGCACATGGGGCACAGCAGGGACATGGGGCACATGGGGCACATGGGGCACAGCAGGGACATGGGGCACATGGGGCACAGCAGGGACATGGGGCACAGCAGGGCATGGGGCACAGCAGGGACATGGGGCACATGGGGCACATGGGGCACAGCAGGGACATGGGGCACAGCAGGGACATGGGGCACATGGGGCACAGCAGGGACATGGGGCACATGGGGCACAGCAGGGACATGGGGCACAGCAGGGCATGGGGCACAGCAGGGACATGGGGCACATGGGGCACAGCAGGGACATGGGGCACATGGGGCACATGGGGCACAGCAGGGACATGGGGCACATGGGGCACAGCAGGGACATGGGGCACAGCAGGGCATGGGGCACAGCAGGGACATGGGGCACATGGGGCACATGGGGCACAGCAGGGACATGGGGCACAGCAGGGACATGGGGCACATGGGGCACAGCAGGGACATGGGGCACAGCAGGGACATGGGGGACATGGGGCACAAGCAGGGACATGGGGCACAGCAGGGACATGGGGGACATGGGGCACATGGGGCACAGCAGGGACATGGGGCACATGGGGCACATGGGGCACAGCAGGGGCATGGGGCACATGGGGCACAGCAGGGACATGGGGCACATGGGGCACAGCAGGGACATGGGGCACATGGGGCACAGCAGGGACATGGGGCACATGGGGCACAGCAGGGACATGGGGCACATGGGGCACATGGGGCACAGCAGGCACATGGGGCACATGGGGCACAGCAGGGACATGGGGCACATGGGGCACAGCAGGGACATGGGGCACATGGGGCACAGCAGGGGCATGGGGCACATGGGGGGCACACGGGGGGCCCTTTCCCCAGGCCCCACCCCCTCTCCTCAAGCCCCGCCCCATTTCCAGGCCCCGCCCCCTCCGCTCGGGTCCCGCCTCTCCAGGCCCCGCCCCTTTCCTCAAGCCCCGCCCCCCTCGGCTCAGGCCCCGCCCCCTCACCAAGCCCCTCTCCTCAAGCCCCTCCCCCTCTCCCAGACCCCTCCCCCCAAGCCCCTCCCCTCTCCCCAACCCCCTCCCCCTCTCCCCAAACCCCCCAAGCCCTTCTCCTTCTCCCAGACCCTCCCCCTCCCCTCAAGCCCCTCCCGTCTCCCCAAGCCCCACCCCCTTTCCCCACGCCCCTCCCCTCAAGCCCCTCCCCTCCCTCCCCCTTTCCAGACCCCTCCCTTCCCCAGCCCCTCCCCCTCACCCAGACCCCTCCCGTCTCCCCCAAGCCCCTCCCCTCTCCCCAAGCCCCTCCCATCCCCTCCTTTTAAACCCCTCCCCTCTCCCAAGCGCCTCCCCCTCTCCCAAAGACCCCTCCCCCTCCCCTTAAGCCCCTCCCCCTCTCCAAGCCCCCCAAGCCCCTTCCCCTCCCCTCAAGCCCCTGAAGCCCCACCCAAGCCCCCCAAGCCCCCCAAGCCCCCCAACCCCCCCAGTCCCCTTGCCCCCCAAGCCCCCTCCCCCTCTCCCCAAGCCCCCCAAGCCCCCTAAGACCCCTCCCCTCTCCCCAAGCCCCCCAAGCCCCCTAAGACCCCTCCCCTCTCCCCAAGCCCCCCAAGCCCCCCAACCCCCCAGTCCCCTCTCCCCAAGCCCCCTCCCCCTCTCACCAAGCCCCCCAAGCCCCCCAAGCCCCCTCCCCAAGCCCCCCATCCCCTCTCCCCAAGCCCCCCAAGCCCCCAAGCCCCCCATCCCCCCATCCCCTCTCCCAAGCCCCCCAAGCCCCCCAAGCCCCCCAAGCCCCCCATCCCCCCATCCCCTCTCCCAAGCCCCCCAAGGCCCCCAGCCCCCCATCCCCCCATCCCCTCTCCCCAAGCCCCCCAAGCCCCCCAGCCCCCCATTCCTTCTCCCCAAGCCCCCCAAGCCCCCAGCCCCCCATTCCTTCTCCCCAAGCCCCCCAAGCCCCCCAAGCCCCTCCCCAAGCCCCCATCCCCCCATCCTCTCTCCCCAAGCCCCCCAAGCCCCCCAAGCCCCCCATCCCCCATCCTCTCTCCCCAAGCCCCCCAAGCCCCCCAAGCCCCCTCCCCCTCTCCCCAAGCCTCCCAAGCCCCCCAAGCCCCCCCTCCCCAACCCCCCAAGCCCCCCAAGCCCCCCAAGCCCCCTCCCCCTCTCCCCAAGCCCCCCAATCCCCTCTCCCCCAGCCCCTCCCCCTCTCCCCAAGCCCCCCAAGCCCCCCAAGCCCCCTCCCCCTCCCCCAAGCCCCCAAGGCCCCCAAACCCCTCAACCCCCCCAGTCCCCTCGCCCCCCAAGCCCCCTCCCCCTCTCCCCAAGCCCCCCAAGCCCCCCAAGCCCCTCCCCAAGCCCCCTCCCCCTCTCCTCAAGCCTCCCAAGCCCCCCAAGCCCCCCCCTCCCCAAGCCCCCCAAGCCCCCCTCGCCCCCCAAGCCCCCCAAGCCCCCTAAGACCCCTCCCCTCTCCCCAAGCCCCCCAAGCCCCCCAAGCCCCCCAAGCCCCCTAAGACCCCATCCCCTCTCCCCAAGCCCCCCAAGCCCCCCAAGCCCCCCAAGCCCCCTCTCCCTCTCCCCAAGCTCCCCAAGCCTCTCCCCAAGCCTTCTCCCCCTCTCCCAGACCCCTCCCCTCTTCCCAAGTCCCCCAAGCCCCCCAAGCCCCCTCCCCCAGCCCCTTCCCCTCTCCCCAAGCCCCCCAAGCTCCCCAAGCCCCCTAAGACCCCTCCCCTCTCCCCAAGCCCCCCAAGCCCCCCAAGCCCCTTCCCCTCTCCCCAAGCCCCCCAAGCCTCTCCCCAAGCCTTCTCCCCCTCTCCCAGACCCCTCCCCTCTTCCCAAGTCCCCCAAGCCCCCCAAGCCCCCTCCCCAAGCCCCCTCCCCCTCTCCCCAAGCCCCCCAAGCCCCCCAAGCCCCCCCTCCCCAACCCCCCCAAGCCCCCCAAGCCCCCCAAGCCCCCTCCCCCTCTCCCCAAGACCCCCAAGCCCCCCAAGCCCCCCAAGCCCCTTCCCCCTCTCCCCAAGCTCCCCAACCCCCCCAATCCCCTCTCCCCCAGCCCCTCCCCCTCTCCCAAGCCCCCCAAGCCCCCTAAGACCCCTCCCCTCTCCCCAAGCCCCCCAAGCCTCTCCCCCAGCCCCCCAACCCCCCCAGTCCCATCTCCCCAAGCCCCCCAAGCCCCCCAAGCCCCCCAAGCCCCCTCCCCCTCTTCCCAACCCCCCCAATCCCCTCGCCCCCCAAGCCCCCCAAGCCCCCTCCCCCTCTCCCAGCCCCTCCCCAAGCCCCCCAAGCCCCCCAAGCCCCCCCTCCCCCTCTCCCCAAGCCCCCCAAGCCCCCCAAGCCCCCCAACCCCCCCAGTCCCCTCTCCCCAAGCCCCCCAAGCCCCCCAAGCCCCCTCCCTCTCTCCCCAAGCCCCCCAAGCCCCCCAAGCCCCCAAGCCCCTCCCCCTCTCCCCAAGCCCCCCAATCCCCTCTCCCCCAACCCCTCCCCCTCTCCCCAAGCCCCCCAAGCCCCCCAAGCCCCCTCCCCCTCCCCCAAGCCCCCCAAGGCCCCCAAGCCCCTCAACCCCCCCAGTCCCCTCGCCCCCCAAGCCCCCTCCCCCTCTCCCCAAGCCCCCCAAGGCCCCCAAGCCCCCCAAGCCCCTCCCCAAGCCCCCTCCCCCTCTCCTCAAGCCTCCCAAGCCCCCCAAGCCCCCCCTCCCCAAGCCCCCCAAGCCCCCCTCGCCCCCCAAGCCCCCCAAGCCCCCTAAGACCCCTCCCCTCTCCCCAAGCACCCCAAGCCCCCCAAGCCCCCCAAGCCCCCCAAGCCCCCTCTCCCTCTCCCCAAGCTCCCCAAGCCCCCCAAGCCCCTTCCCCTCTCCCCAAGCCCCCCAAGCCTCTCCCCAAGCCTTCTCCCCCTCTCCCAGACCCCTCCCCTCTTCCCAAGTCCCCCAAGCCCCCTCCCCCTCTCCCCAAGCCCCCCAAGCCCCCCAAGCCCCCCCCTCCCCCTCTCCCCAAGACCCCCAAGGCCCCCAAGCCCCCCAAGCCCCTTCCCCCTCTCCCCAAGCTCCCCAACCCCCCCAATCCCCTCTCCCCCAGCCCCTCCCCCTCTCCCCAAGTCCCCCAAGCCCCCTAAGACCCCTCCCCTCTCCCCAAGCCCCCCAAGCCTCTCCCCCAGCCCCCCAACCCCCCCAGTCCCATCTCCCCAAGCCCCCCAAGCCCCCCAAGCCCCCCAAGCCCCCTCCCCCTCTTCCCAACCCCCCCAATCCCCTCGCCCCCCAAGCCCCCCAAGCCCCCTCCCCCTCTTCCAGCCCCTCCCCAAGCCCCCCAAGCCCCCCAAGCCCCCTCCCCAAGCCCCCCAAGCCCCCTCCCCAAGCCCCTCAGCCCTTCCCCAAGCCCCCCGGTGGGTACCGTGGGCAGAGCAGCCTGGAGCTGGCGCTGCAGCGCGTCCCTGTCGTGGGCGAGGTGGCGCAGGCGGAGCTGAGCCGTGCCCAGCGCGTCCTGCGTGTCCCGCAGCGTGTCCAGCAGCCGCTCCCGCTCCCGCAGCATCTGCACCATCAGCTGCTCCAGCCCGGCCTCCTCCGGGCAGCCCGAGCCCCGGCGCCCGTCCTCGCTGATGGTCGGCAGCACCTCGCACATCATGCTGGGGAGAGAGCAATGGGGGGGCGCTGAGAGCCCCCTACGAGGGCAATGGGGTGCTCAGGGGGGAGCTGAGACCCCCTCACTGGGCATAGGTGGGCATTGGGAACCTCACTGGGGCAATGGGTGGGCACTGGGATGCTCAGGGGGGCACTGAGACCCCCTCACTGGGCACTGATGGGCACTGAGACCCCCCTACAAGGGCGATGGGTGGGTACCAGGATGCTCAGGGGGGCACTGATGGGCACTGAGACCCTCTACGAGGGCAATGGGTGGGCACAGAGACCCCCTCACTGGGATAGGTGGGCATTGAGACCCCCTACAAGGGCAATGGGTGGGCACCAGGATGCTCAGGGGGGCACTGAGACCCCCTCACTGGGCACTGATGGGCACTGAGACCCCCTACAAGGGCAATGGGTGGGCACCAGGATGCTCAATGGGGCACAGATGGGCACTGAGACCCCCCACTGGGGCAATGGGTGGGCACTGAGACCCCCTCACTGGGAACAGATGGGCACTGAGACCCTCACTGGGGCAATGGATGGGCACTGAGACCCTCTACAAGGGCAATGGGTGGGCACAGAGACCCCCTCTCTGGGCACTGATGGGCACTGAGACCCCCTACAAGGGCAATGGGTGGGCACTGAGACCCCCTACAAGGGCAATGGGTGGGCACTGAGACCCCCTCACTGGGAACAGATGGGCACTGAGACCCTCACTGGGGCAATGGATGGGCACTGAGACCCTCTACAAGGGCAATGGGTGGGCACAGAGACCCCCTCTCTGGGCACTGATGGGCACTGAGACCCCCTACAAGGGCAATGGGTGGGCACTGAGACCCCCTACAAGGGCAATGGGTGGGCACTGGGATGCTCAGGGGGGCACTGAGACCCCCTCACTGGGCATAGATGGGCATTGAGACCCCCTACAAGGGCAATGGGTGGGCACTGAGACCCTCACTGGGCATGTATGGGCATTGAGAACCTCACTGAGGCATTGATGGGCACTGAGACCCCCCACAAGGGCAATGGGTGGGCACAGAGACCCCCTGTCCCTGGGCACTGATGGGCACTGAGACCCCCATCCTGTCTGCCATGGAGGGGGCACTGAGACCCCCCTACAAGGGCAATGGATGGGCACAGAGACCCCCTGTCATTGGCCACTGATGGGCACTGAGACCCCCTCCAAGGGCAATGGGTGGGCACTGAGACCCCAACTCAGGCAGTGGGTGGGCACTGAGACCCCCTCTCATTGGGCACAGATGGGCATCAAGAACCATCCCCCCCCACTCAGCCTGTGCCCCCCCCAAATCTTCTGGGGGAGGGGGGTCTCTGGAGGGCACTGGGGGGCACTGGGGGGCACTGGGGGGCACTGGGGAGGGGGGAAGTGGGATCCAGAGGGAGATGGGGGGTGAAATGGGGGGGTCTGAGGGGGAAGAGGGGGGGCAATAGGGGATGGGGGGGCTGGGGGTGCAATGGGGGGGGCTGGGGGGGTGCAATAGGGAATGGGGGGTCTGGGGGGTGCCTGGGGGGTGTGGGGGGACTGGGGGTGCAATGGGGGGGGCTGGGGGGTGCAATAGGGGATGGGGGACCTGGGGGGGGTCTGAGGGGTGCAATAGAGGATGAGGGGGGGCTGGGGGGTGTGGGGGGGGCTGGGGGTGCAATGGGGGGACTGGTGGGGGGCAGTATGGGATGGGGGGGCTTGAGGTGGTCTGGGGGTGCAATAGGGGATTGGGGGGGCTGGGGGTGCAATGGGGGGGCTGGGGGGTGCAATAGGGGATGGGGGGGGTCTGGGGGGGGCTGGGAGGGAAATGGGGGGGCTGGGGGGTGCCTGGGGGGTGTGGGGGGGCTGGGGGGTGCAATGGGGGGGGCTGGGGGGTGCAATGGGGGATGGGGGGGGCCTGGGGGGGGCTGGGGGTGCAATGGGGGGTCTGGGGGGGGTGCAATAGGGGATTGGGGGGCCTGGGGGGGTCTGGGGGGGTGCAAAAGGGGATGGGGGGGCCTGA
>NW_026908439.1:0-37243 GCF_028858725.1 Colius striatus
TGGGCAATATAAAAACCCCACACACCTGGAGTACATTCAACCACTTCACCCTTGTAGCCAGTTTCTTCCTCCAGCTCCCGCAGTGCAGCACTTTCTGCAGTCTCATTTTCCTCAATGAGGCCTGTGAGATTAAAAATACACAAGAGCTATTAAAAAGCAAAGATGTAACCACAATACTCACACCAAGGTCACATCCAGGTGAAACATCCTCAGTGCCCTGTATAGAGGGATACTTTAGGAAGGATCTCAGTTCCTGGACTCACCGTGCTGGTGCCCACACCTTCGATGACCTCAGAAGCGTGCTGCCTTCCCACTAATATCCTCATGAGGGAAAAGTCAAATGCTTTGACTCTTAAAAAAAACGGAGGAATGGAGGGAAACACAATATTCTGCTACCAGGCTATCAGGCAAAACGTCTCCAAAGTGCTAAAATGAACTCATTTTGTATTTGTTATCAAGCATTCCCCGTTCTGAGTCACACGCTGAGCTGCAGAGCTCAATGGGTTTCTGGCTTGAGTGACATTGCTGATACTGACACTCCAGGCATGTCTCAACACACTCAACTGGCAGCTGCCTGTGACATCTTCACAGTTCAGTCACTCACCTGCAGGAAATTCCAGGCAATAGGCATTGATGGGGGGCCTGAACTGTTTCACGAGGACGATGCAGTCATAGTGCAGAGTTCTCTGTAGGACTGCGATCACGGCCACACCTACAGCACCAACGGGAGACAGCACGACACAGAACCTGAGTATGGCAGAAAGTGCTCGGTCCCAAGTGCACATGTCCCAAGAAAGACAGAGCTTCAGCCCACCAGTATTTAGGGAAGGGCTCTCTCTTGTCTGCAGACACTGCTTGGAAGCCATTGTATGGAAGCCCCTCCTACACTCTTTTCATGGCTACATCACATCCCTCTTTTGCCCAAAGAGAATCATAGAATCATTTTGTCTGGAAAAGATCAAGTCCAACCACTCACCTCACATTGCCAAGCCCATCACTAACCCATGGCCCTCAGCACTCAGCTACATGGCTTTTAAATACCTCCACGGATGGGGACTCCACCACCTCCCTGGGCAGCCTGGGCCAGTATCTAACAACCCTCTCACTGAAAACATTCTTCCTGATCTCTAACCTAAACCTTCCCTGGTGCAACTTGAGGCCATTTTCCTCTTGTCCTATCACTCGTTATTTGGAAGAAGGGACTGACTCATATCCCACTGCAGCCTCCTGTCAGGTAGCTGCAGTGTATGATCGTGTCTCCCTCCCCTCAGCCTCCTCTTCTCTAGGCTAAACACCCCCAGCTCTCTCAGCTGCTCCTCATCACTTGTGCTCCAGACTCTTCCCCAGCTTTGTTGTCCATCTCTGGACACGCTCCAGCATCTCAGTGTCCTTCTTGTAAGTGAGGGGCCCAGAACTCTTTCCCTAGCCCCCAGCAGCAGACCCAAATGACCAGAGATACTCTGTATCAGTGCATCCACCCTGCCTTGGAAAAGGTTCTGTTTTCCTAAAGTGATCTCAGGAAACCACTCCTGCCTGTCACGTTCTTATTCTTCTGTACTGAAGTTCAGCTCAGGGGTACAGTAAACTCTACTGAGCTTTGTTCCACATTCTCATCATTGAGAAACAGATGAGCTCTAAGTCTGCACTGTGAGTTTATCAGAAGAACTTTCACAGGAAAAAAGGCAAACAAAACTAGTCACCAGTGTCTTACCATCAGCTGAAACACCCTTCTTGTTCCCTGTACGCTTTACAGTCTCCCAAGTTCTGTTCAGCACAGGAAAAAGAACAAATTAGTACATAAAACACCATCACAGAGTGAGGCCCAGAAGAAAGCAGCCGCCCTTAGGCAGGCTCTGTCACATACTGGCACTGTAAAATAGCTACAGGAGAATTTTGGTTTGCATACTTGAAGGAGAGGGGGAAAATAGTTAACTAGTGATTGCTGAAGATCATTAAAAATAAGGGAAAGGTATAAATGATTGTCACAGAACAGGTAGGTCTTATAAAAAGGATGCTGAAAATGTGCAAAATAAAGCAATTTATACATAAAAGATGTCATATTTTTAAAGAGTTTTGTACCAAGGCCACATGAATTCTACCTTTTATTGTGCTTTTGCCTAAGGTTTATAGTGTAAGTTACTGTGAACTCTCAGCTCGGTTACTGGAGTACACAAGGGGCACACAGGCAAGGAAAACCCAAGCTTCTCTCTCAAAAGAAGCAATGAGGTGAGTGAAAACCAAAAACCCACCAGCAATGAGAAACCTTTCACAAAAGTTCCAATCTTTGATATTTTAAAAAAGGATTTTTAAAATGCTTCTTTGCTGGAACTGAGAGGCCCTAGAGGAAGCCATCAGCCCAGGATCTAACACCCTAAGGGGAGGGAGCAAAGCCGTGTTGTCACATCTAGACGAGCACAGCAACACTAAAACATGCAAACAAATTGGCCAGGCATGATCATATACCACAGGGCAGGAACTGGTCAAGAGTGTGCAAGATCCAGCACCATCAGCAGGGAATGAGAAGCCTTTAATGAAAAACCAGAAAAGCCATGGCATGGGCTCTCAGATCGCCACCATCATGAACCGGACCTAGGAGGGAAACCAGGATCCAAGATGCCCAAAAGGATTTAGGAGCCAAATTCCAAGCCAGATGCCAGCACAGCTGCTAGAATAAGATTTTTTTTTTCCTCTGGACTATAAAGGAATTGCACAATGAGTAGATCTCGTGTTGTGCAATAGGTTTGCAATGCTCCTGTTCTCTACCCTGGGGCTACTCTGTGCCATTGAGAACATCATCGGATCTGAAATGCCCAAGAAGTGGTTACCTGGTTTTACCAAAGGGATCAGTGTAAGTTGTTTCTGCAAGCTTCAACCATTTTCTTTCTGCAATCACCTAAAATGAAGAATTCTTCATTAAATACATTACAAGATTAATTCCCAAGATCTTTGGGGGCTAAGGGAAGAAACAACACAACTGTTCTTGGGCTCTTTCAAAGACAAAATCTCAGCATCAGAACACCTGCAGGAATATGCAACCACATTCCTAACACGGGAAAAAGAAACCCAACAACATTTAAGTTCTTGAACAGACACAGAAAATAACACCAGTAACTTTTCTCAACATGATTTTTTATAACCAAGTTGCAACGAATTCAGTGGGATTTTATGTACTGGAAAGTCCTCATTTTTTATGAAGCATTTTGTAAAGGTCACATTTCAGCTGAAAAGTGATCACTGGTCTGCACAGGCTGCAGCTGTGCTGGTGCCTCTGAGTGTCCACTCACCAGAAAGCCTGGCCTAAAAGCTAAGCAGGCAAGACTGCAAAACAAATGATTGAGACCTTTCCTGTTGTCACGTCAGTCCTTGTGTGGCCCTGTATAACCACTGTTCTGTGACTGAGCAGTGATACACATCTGCCCTTTTAGGATTTCTGATAGCTGCAGATGGAGTGCTTGGCATTAACATTATTACAAAATGACTTTTCTGACCTAAATGAGTTTATTTGCCCTGTGACATTTCCTCATCTTTTATGCAATTCCTCTCAAAGGGAAAAATCCCTAGGCATTAGCCCAGTAGTTTACTTCTTTTAATGTAACTTGTATTTTAGGCTTTGCTAAAGGTATTGTATCCAGAATTTTATATCAATGCCCATAGAAAATCACAAGCAAGATGAACAAATCGTTTCCTACTGTCTAATGAGACACATTGCTGACAGCACTAGAGCAAGCATAAGCAAGGGGAAAAGAGTATCCGGGAAAACCCACAACATTAAATAGTAGCAAAGGATGAAGTCCAAGAAGTCATTCACGTGGCTGGCACACTGCAACCCTCTGGAGCAGGACAAGGGGCAAACAGGGCCTGTGTGGCCACGGAGATCTTCAACTTAAAAGTGAGAGAATCACTAGCTAAAAAACATAAAAGAGTATGGAGAAATGAAATGTAGCACACAAGGCAGCTATAGCTGGAGTACTGAAGCCCAGAACAGCATCAGCTGGAGGCAGAAGGCAAATCAAAAGGGATTCAGGTGTCCAGCGAATTGTAACTGAGCTGGATGCACTCATGTAATCCTACAAATGTGTTCTTCAGAGCAATTATTTTGACAGGCAACTGAAATAACAGCAGCACTCCTATGGTTGTGAATGTGGCCTCATGGATATCACATGTAGGAGTTTTGGCACTTATTTTGGAAAGGATAATATTTCCACGTAAGAGGAATTGGTAGAGGAGAGCTGTGTGTTCTCAAAAGGGCTTTCTAATGGCTTTGTGGTCACCAACCCAGCAGGAAAGAAGATGCTCATAACAGGTACAAGAAGCAACTCTGTTTGGAAGCATTCAGTTATATTTTAAATGTATTTTAAATAGCTGCAGAATCAGAGTACAGGAAGATCCAAAAGAAAAACAGATGGACATTCTGTTCCATCAGTTGTCCAAGGAAAGGAATAGATACAATTCAGTTAAGTAAACACATGACAAATGTTTTGTATTAATGAATTATTTTCAACGCTGCAGAGAACAAGCAGCACTAGATTAGTGATCATGGTCTCACATTACTGCAGCACTCAACAGAACTGGCAGATCATTACCCCTCTCACCGAAGCAAAAAGGGGAAAATGGATGCAATCAGAAAAGGCCCCAGGAATCTTAGAGGAAAAAGAAATCTCTAGTCTGTAAGAAATTAGACCTATCCAAAAATGACAAAAGAAAAACCTAGGTTTTATGTGTACAAAACAATGTCAAACAAAGGGTCTTGTTTTTAATCAGGTATTCTTAAGTACAGCTCTTGGCCTCTCCTGTCATGAAGCAATAAGTACTGTAGGATATGCAGTGAATTACAATGGGAGTGGTTCCACAATCTTCCAGAGTTAGCTGAAACCCTTGCTGCTAACAGCCTACAGGGTGAGAATACTGAAAGTTGCCAGGTTTCCCTAGAATAAAAAAGATTTTTGTCATCTCCCTCATTGCACACCCCCCACAATGAAGAGCTGTGGAAGCTTACCCAGAGCATAACTTCTGCTTTGCTAAATCCCCTGTTTAGGGCCTGAGGACTCTTTGCATGACGTGTTGCACTTATCAGCTTTAGAATGAGTTATTTTTATTGCTTTATCCATTATTTTGATGGGCAAATAACACCTGCTTTTGCTTACAACAGCCTGACTGTGGGTTTCCAGAAACAAGGAGAAGGAAATGAGTCGGTGCTTTCACGAAAGAAGATATTCCAACATCAGACCACATGGTTACTGAAGAGTTACAGAATCATCTACAATTTCAGGGCCACTGGCAGAGGTATGACAAATATTCTTCTCTATTAATCCCACAAACTGACTGAAAACACTTAAATAGCTTAAAAGATGTAAGATCCAATTACAAACTTTCAATGACACTAAAGAGTGCAATATTTCAAATTCCAAGGAGAATTAAGAGGCATTATGAAAAATAAGGATAAAATGAAAACATTACCTGCAAAACCTATGAAGAAAACAGGTCTTACTAGAAAACCCCAAAAGCTTACAAAAAATGAAAACTTTTATGCTTGAGAAATATTAGTATTTAAAAAACCACCCAAGTAACTATATCTCAGCAATGTCAGTCTCTCCTTTCCTGAAATATGTTTGTACCTTGAAACCCGAAGACATGACAAGACTCTGCATTCCAAGGAAGGAACGCTGAATAAAACAACCTGCATTTGTGTTATAGCAACAGTCTGACATTGTTGCCAAACCTGCCTTGAACACCAAAGCTTAACTTTTAAGAATTCACTTAAAAGAGAACAGAAGCAAATGCAGGTAGTTCAAATTAGGGTGAAAGTGCTCCTAATAAGCACCCAGAAGTACGTCCAACTTCCCTCCTCAGGACCTGATAATTTCTGATTCTGTGAAGATGCAAGCATAATACCTTGGAGAAGAAAAACCCCTCTCACTACCTTCTACCTAATGCCTTTAGAATAGTAACTATCTAAGTGAAACCCTTACAGAAGGTACAACCCTAAATGAGGAGGCAACTCTTAGTGGTTCATCGTCTTAAAGGAACAGAAAACAAGGCTGAGTTTCATGATTTGTACAGTCTCCCAGAGATAGCAGTGTTATTTCTGAATGTGGAAACCAGCCTGGACAGTATAAGAAACAAAATGTGAAAAAATAATCCAATAATCCATCTTAAAATAATCCAACACTGTAGATATCTCCCTCCACAGTAGTAATTCGTATGATTATTTTGACAAACACCAACTTCTTTAAGAAGCATTTTGCCTACTGAATAGGTTTTACAAACACATACAGCACCTGTAGCATTTCTTACTCTGCACTCACAAACATTCTGATGAGTCTCAAGATTATTGTTAACAGCAACACATGTCAAACCCAAGCAAGCATGTCATACCTGTTCCTTAACGACAAACTGTCTAGCAGTTTTTGGAACGTCTGTGGATTTCTCAGCTGCCATTTTCAGGAATGTCAGGCTTTTCCCCTCCTGTGCAAAGTCCAGATTTACTATGAAACAAAGTCAATATTTGCTTTCAGAGTAAAGTTAAAAGGTTCATTTCTGCATTCTAAAATAACAAATAAAACATGCTGAAGAAAGTTAGGGACATGTGGTGGCAAGTGCAATTCACATTTTCAGCTCCACTTGATAGGTTCAGAGTCAAATAATTCAGAGAAGCGGAAGTTCAGGTCAGATCCCTGACATGGTTGTAACAGCCCCATCAGCTGCTGAGCAGCTATGCTGGCTGAAGACATCCTCCTTAACTATTCAAAACTTGACCATTCAAAAGATACACAAAGAAAAACCAGATCCATTTCAGTCAAACTGTTTCATTCTGTTCTGGATGAAGTGCTCTGGCAGTGCACCATCAGCACAACACAACTATGCACTCCACTGTGAAAAGAGAAAAATATCTTACACCAAAGGGAGTTCAGCAGTAAAAAATATCTACTATTGAGAAAGAATCAGACTAGAACCTATTTCTGTCTTATACACATCAAATTAACACCTAAATGACTTGATCTCTAGCCTAAAAAACAAGGTCAAAAAGTCATCTGTGTGTCGCAAGTCTGGGTGGCACGTGGAGTTGGCATGACCACAGCATGTCAGGCTCTCTTACTGGGAATGATTTGGCTAATACTGTGAAAAAGGCAGCTGATTATAGCCCAGAGCAAAGCTCTGCACCTGCAGCTCATTGCCTCTGCTGTATCCTAATGCTGCCTAGGAACAGAAGCTTGTCCACTCACACTCTGAATCTGGTTCTAGCTGAAAGACACACCACACAGCAGAAACATACAGTGCCTTAGAGGGTCACCGTTAGTCCCTGATCTCACTGCAAAGCTACAGGGCACCTTCAGCACAGAAACTCTTATTCCAAGGAAGCTCATCTCTGCTATTAAGTTGTAATACTGAAGTCCTGAAAATCAGCGTGAGTCATAAGCAAAAGCACAGTGCAAAGAAGCAACCCAGCAGGAAAGATGAGTCAGTCTTAAAGATCTTTGTCATCCTTAGTGCTGATGGTTGTAAACTTTCCCTAAAGCCAATGGGAATCTTCCCACTGGCATCTGCTGAGGTTCAGCAAGGACCTGTGAGGGCTCCAGCAACAAACAGTACCAGAAGCAAGTGATCATCTTCCCTGTCACACCCAATTTTAGCATTTTCATTCTTAACTTCATTTTAATCTTTCTATGAGAACAGCCACAGCATGTTTGTGAAACATTTAAGAGCCTGCAGTGACAATCAGCTGGCTTACATATTAGATTTGCATTTAATTCCATAAAACAGTTAAAAAGAATGGGTAGTACAAAACATTTCTGGTTATTAGGAGGATTAAAGCTAACGTACATACATCTATTTCCTTAGTCCTTACGCAGGACAGGCTCTTTCTGAAGCCTTAAGACAGTCTTGTTGGATGCATTAGGCCATAGTGGTCAAACATTCAAATTGGTTTTCTGTAACACAAGTCCTGGAAGGGAAGCCTGACCTATTAAGCCAAATTTTGTTCTTTCAAAAATATGTTCTAGAATCCTTTCATAAAGCAATGAAGCTACATCTTAAAACTATATAGGTTTCCCATCTACTTTGCTACTGTTTGTATGAAAAACTGTTCAAGAACCTCATCTTCCAATTTCTATCCCACATTAGTTGTTCTTGAGCAGCAATGTCTCAAACTCTCTTCACTTAGGATTTAAGAGTAAGAGAGCATGGCCATTGTCCAGCTACAGCTGTGTCTCTCAAGTAAGTGATGAGAGTTTCCACCAAACTTAAGTGAAAGCAGCCCAGCCGTTTCCAAGAGGTTCCTGGTCATCCAGAGGAAACAAAGGAGGCTCTGTGTGATGCACAAAGTATACAGCCTTAAAAACATACAAACCTCACATACCTAGCTACAACACATCCACCTATGTTTGGAAAGAATTACAGCCTTTTGGATTGACAATGCAAACATATCAAGAGAGCAGATAGTGAACCATACCCTTGTTAAGCCTTTTGGGTTTTTGATGGAGCTCAGTAGTCTTCCTCTTCTAGTCTCCCCATACAGAAAATCCTGTTCCATTGATCATACTAATCCTCCTACAGCAGCTTGGAAATATCAGTGTATCTTTCTCAAATACAGGTTTCCACAATCATACCCTGAACCCCGCAAGCTGCTAGAGTAATTGTTTATACAAAAGTACTAGTGCTTACCTGTATTAGTTACAAAAGCATACCAGAACCTCACCTCAGGGCAGAAGCTGTTTCCAACACAGCCTGCTCTCTCCTGCCATGGACAGATTTAATGGTGGCTTGAAACTTAAGGTAACAACAAAAGAATTTTGCAGCTTCAGTGGTTTGAACGATGACTAAAATCTAAAATAAGTGGACACAAGACAGGAAGACCCATCCATCTCTGCTTAGGTAATTTTGCTCTCCTCCACAAGTGGGTGCAGTAACTCTACCTATGAGTGAAATTGTAAAAAGTTCCACCACAAAAAGCATTGTTTTGCAAATTCAGTTGACTCCATAGAAGTGAGAGTTTATTTTTTGAAAGCTGAAATATGATGTGCTTAAGTGATGGCTGGAATTGTGGTATTTCACATTAGTCATACTGTCAAGGGTGTGTGTTCCTAATCTCAATCAGCTGCAACTGAAAATTAACGATATAAAGGTAGGTTTCTAAAGCCCTATGTTAGGCTTCAGAACAGACCTTGCCTTGCAGCTCCCAGATAGGAAGGCTCTTTTCTAACATTATCACTGCAACATTTGAGTTAAAAATACAACACAGCTGATGCAGCAGCCTGGGCTCCCAACTTACAATAACGTGAACTCTATGGATATTGACTTTTAATAGTCATCAGTGCAATCTTAAGAATGTGTCAAAGTGTCTACATTTATCAGTACAAATCATCAACAACTGAACTATAAATTATGAAAAAAGCCCATCTGGCACTCTTCCAGCCTCCTCCAATAGATTTTTTTTGTGGCTAGTATTACCAGCTACTGCTGGCAAATCATGCTAATTGCTCCATATATTTCATGCAGGTGTCAAACTCAGACCTGAAAAAGCTTATCAGCTATAAAAGGTAACTTTATTCCCATTGCTTATTCTTGAGTAGCTTCAAGGCAACATCCAACAACTACAGTTTGTGAATTATACTTCACAGGAATTAAAACCTTAAGCAAATTGAGGCCCATGACTCAGTTTTGAGTAGCCAAGCTATGGGGGCTTTCCATTAACCTATCCATAGGATAGATGGATTAGCTTTTATAAATCACTTTTCAAAAGATCTTCTCTGATTCGAACTATATGTCTCAGCTGAGAGCAACCAGATTTAATTGCAGCTCAGCAATGGTATCCTAAGGCAAGCTCAAGATAAAACAAAATCCAGGTTTTCTTATAAGGAATATGCAGAAGGGACACTGGCAGCATTTTGTGCACAATTTAACCAAGATCATGGTGAGATGCATGTGCTGGAGACAAACATCACTAAAAGCTCCTAAGTGACCATCAGATAGTGCAGATGCAGTTCAGCAACATGATTTTAGCAGCAAAATCAGTCAATTAGCAGAAGTTGATGGGAGAAGGGAAGATGGAAAAAGTGCAGGAAAACATTTTGACTTTGTCATGGTATTCAGCAGTGCAGATGATCTGTTCAGCACCAAAGAAAACATGGAAAAATAACCTGTTCTTGCTCTGCAGAGTAGACAACAAAGACTATCTCACGTAAGGAAAAGGAGGTCAGCAGCATCTTCATATCATGATCATCCTTTTAGGCACCTGATGTGAGAGGGCTTCAACTGACAGTCTCAAACAGCAGATGTGAGAGCTTTTGAGGAGAGCATTGGATGGAAATGCCTCAGCCCTCCATACATGGGACAGAGATGACGACAGAACCATGGGACTTATGAAGAACATAGTATCCAGTTATTACTTCACTCTCCCTAAAATAAAATGAAACTAAATGCAACCCTATTCAGTAAGAATCACAGGAATAATTTTGGTTGGAAAAGACCTTTAAGATCATCAAGTTCAACTACTAACCTCACACTGCCAAGCCCATCACTAATCCATGTCCCTCAGCACTCAGCTACATGACTTTTCAGTATCTCCAGGGATGGGGACTCCACCACCTCCCTGGGCAGCCCGGGACAGCATCTAACAACCCTCTCACTGGAAATATTCTTCATAATTTCCAGTCTAATCCTCCCCTGGTGCAATCTGAAGCCATTTCCTCTTGTCCTGTCACTTGTTACTTGGAAGAAGAGACCAACTGGGGTAGTTGCACAGAGTGATGGTGTCTCCCCTCAGCCTCCTCCAGACTAAACACCCCCAGTTCCCTCAGCCGCTCCTCATCAGACTTGTGCTCCAGACCCTTCCCCAGCTCTGGTGCCCTTCTCTGGGCACTCCAGCACTTGAACGTTTCTTGTTGTGTGGGACCCAACCCTGAACACAGCACTCGAGGAAAGAAAGCCCTGTCGATCTAGAGCTCCGTTCTAACGCTGCAGACATGAAACCTTACACAAGTACACGCAAAGTCAGAAAACAAAGCCCGCTAAGTGGGAAAAAACCCACACCCGCCACTTCCCTAAGGCCACCCGTACTTTTAATGCAACCTCCTGGAACCCCCCCGGCTCGGGGCACGCACACGTACGAGGCCGGGAGAACAGCCCGGCAGCCGAGGGCACCGGGCAGCGCTGAGGCGGCGGCGGCTGAGGCGGAGCGCGGCTGAGCCGGGACGTGCCGCGCCGTGTGCGCCGCCGATGGCCGGCCGGGTGGCGCCGGGAGCGGAGGCGGAGGTTCCGGCGGTAACGGGAGCTTCCGGGAGCAGTGTGCCGGGGCGAGCCGGTCCCAGTGCGGTCGGGGTGAGGATGAAGAAGGAGCAGGTGGTACACTGCCAGTTCTCCGTGTGGTACCCGCTCTTCAGGGCCGTCACCATCCGCAGGTGAGGGGTGCGGGATGGGGCTGAGAGCTGCTGGGCCTTGGCGGTGTGGGGCTGGGCTGGGGTTAGGCCTGGCCTGGTGAGGGGCCGGGAGAAGTGGGTGGGGAGGTGCGTGTGGGGGTGAAGGTGGTGGAGAGGAGAGGAGGTGTGTGGGGCTGGGCTGGATAGGAAATGCGGTTGTGTTGGGGCAGAGTTGGATGAGATTTAGAATTATAGAGTCACAGAACGGTGGGGATTGGAAGGGATCTCTAGAGATCATCCAGTCTAACTCTCTGCTAAGCAGGTTCACCTCAATCAGGTCACCCAGGAATGCGTCCAGGTGAGTTTGGAAACCTCCAGAGGAGGTGACTCCACACTCTCCCTGGGCAGCCTGTGCCAATGCTCCATTAGCTGCACATCAAAGCAGTTTTCCATGTGCTTAAATGGAGCTTTTTGTGGTCCACTTTATGTCCATTACACCCAGTCCTGTCACTGAATAACACAGAAAAGTGTCACTCCATCCTCCTGTCATCCACCCTTTAGGTGCTTATAAATATTAATGAAGTTCCCCTTTAGTCTTCTCTTTTCTAGGCTAAACAATCCCAAAACCTCCATTTAGGTAGTTGCAGAGAGTGATCATGTCTGCCCTCAGCCTCTTCCAGACCGAAGACCCCCAGTTCCCTCAGCCACTCCTCATTAGACTTGTGCTCCAGACCTTTCACCAGTTTTGTTGCCTGTCAATGGACATGCATTAACACTTTAACTGTTTTTAGAGTTTAGCACTTGCATATTTTTTTGTAAGTTGAGTATCCTGCATTTTTGGAACATTTGGATAGTATAGGCAAATTGTTATTTGGATCTCAGAAGGGAAACATTTAGTTTTAAGCAACATGTTTTCTCATTCTCACTGGCCCCACACACTCTTTCTTTGAATTTTTTAGAACTTTGAAGATGTGTGCCACTTTTGTGAATTTCATCTAAAATTTTTGCCTCTTACCCCTGTACTGCCTTGGAGGGAAAAATAAGCATTGCTTTCTGTGGAAAGGATGAGAGGGGAGAAAGAGAACTTTTTTTTTTCATTGTTCTTAGAAAAAGAAGTACTGTTATTGGGGTATGTTCTATTAAAAGGAAATTTTATTTAGCTCTTATTATTTTAACAGATGATATTTATAATAAATTATTAAAGAAATTGTGATGTTTCTTCCAGTGTTATACTTCCTCTGCCAGAGAATGTGAAAGAGTATTTGCTGGATGATGGAACACTTGTGGTTTCTGGAAGGTAAAGAGTGTTTTTTCCCCCACCCTCGAAGTATTAATGCTGTTTTATATTCACAGCACAATTTTGTATACACATACTATGTTTTGCATAGTGAGTTTTTAACATTTGATCAGTCTGGCTGCAGTAAACCTCAAACTACATGAACATGGGTTGACTGTTACTGTTAGTAAAACTTGACTTGTAGATCCTAAAATCAATTTAATACATTTAGTTCTAGACCAAGAATCACAGAATGTTAAGGATTGGAAGGACCTTGGAAGATCATCTAGTCCAGCCCCCTGCCAGAGCAGGGTCAATTCTTTCATTTTAGACCAAGTAGAGGGAGCTCTTTCATTTTTTTTCTCTGCCTTTCCTTTTGGAGTCTACCAGTCTCTTGAGTTCACAGCCTGGTGGTTTGTGTTTGGTTGCTTTTATACAGTTCACTGGAGTTCAGAGGCTTGGCTGATTTCGTGCCATTCACACGCCTTCAGCCTTATCCAGGGATGAAGTGACATTACCTAAGTTTCATTCTCAGTAAGATAAGCTCTCTATAAAGTCTTCATTTACATAGATAGAATCCATGCATGTGACATGTCTGAATATGCTGTATGTATATCCATGCCAAGATTTTGAATGAGAGTGAGGTAAAAAGAGATGAGAAACAATTGGTAAAAACCCAGGCTTCATTTTCTGTTCTCTACTTAGAATCAAACTGTATGGCTTCCTTGTAAAGTGGTTATTGCATGCATACATCTTGTTAATGATCAGACTCAGAAATCAGCCCACGCTCCATCATTTCCTAATGGGTAGTTTGCCACTCACAGAGCAGCCAATTGGGCTGTGAGTGCAAGGGAACTGTGTTCAATTTGTTTAATTTCTTAGGAATTGATTTATGTAAAATTGACGCCGTTTTAACACCTTGTAAAGATCAGAAGCCTTTTTGTTGTTTTATTTTTAAATAAAAGGTATCCTGAACGTTGTAATTGTTTTTTAAACCACTTTGGATAAGAAGTAATCTTCTCACCTGCTTCTGCAGAATTGTGTGACATATTTAGCAGCAGCCATTTCTTTTTGATAAGTCTTCAGAAGAGCTAAAACTGAGGATTTAACTTTAGAACTCTGTTATACAAACAATTTCTGCTGTCCTCAATGGAATAATGGACAACTGTGTAATTGACTTAAATCCTGGTTTTTAAGATGTTGCCAGTTTAAAATACCTATTAGAAGCCAGTTTTTCCCTGAGTTGAACTTAGTTAGCTAGAAGTGAATGTAAACCTCTTGCAATTAAGGCCAAAATTACTTTTAATCTTCAGTGAACCTGTATCTGACCTCTAGATCTCAAAGACTGAATACATAGTTTAATCCCAATGGAAGCATGTAAAGGGTCTGCAGAATCTGGCTTGGGGGAGAGTTAGGCAAGGTCATATATTTGAACTTACCCTGTTTGCCACACTGTCTTGCTGTGAATAAGTTTTTTTCAAGAGCTTGGTCATCTCCTTTAAGTTGTTTACACTTGGCTAACAAAAGCCACCTCAAACTTCAAGGGAATATTTCCTGTCAAGTGCTTTCTTCCAGAGATGTGAGTTTGTACAGCAGCACATCTCACCTCTGCAGAAAAAGAAACTTTCCAGGAGGATGCTAGTGACTACGTATCCACTTTCCACAGGATCTTCCTTTCTGTGTGTGAAGCGTGAGGACATTTTCTTTTCAGAACCAGAAATTCACAGGTCACCTTCTGAAACTCAAGTTCTATAAGTGTTCACTTGGAAAAGGAGTATGGAGACAAAACATAGTTTTGATTGAACTTGTTTAATAAAAAAAGGTTTATTTATTTTGTGCTTGTGTCAGAGTACAGTAAAGTTGCAAAAGAATGATTAGTAGGGTGTTGAAAAGCTTCAGTTGTGGCATTCTCAGAGCAGAAACTGATCTGCTCATTGGAAGGAGTCAAAGTGTTTTGGGTAAGGTCCAAGTCTAACGCCAGGTGTTCAGTCTTCAGTTTCCCGTACTGGCTTGCTCTGCCAGGGGTTTTGAGGCTTAATCTGCTTATGAAAACATTTAAGATCAACAGCTGATTGATGACTACACACATTACACTTCCACAGCAAGTCAAACTCCAGTGCTTGATATTTTTTTTTCCTGCTGTTTTTCTGTTTCAGAGAGGACCCACCAAGTCATGCTCAGGAGGGGAGTGATGATGCAGAGGAAATACAGGTCAGTACAAAATGCAGCTTAATGTCAAGTCTGTTGAGAAAAATATGAGTGTATAAACTTTTCTGCATAATTTAGAGGTGAGGGGAGTACATCACAAAATAATCATGTGGCAGTTGCCTTGAAAAAACTTAAAAACATTGTTATTTATACTGTGATGTCAGGGAAGGCTGGAAATATTTCTGTGCTTTTTCACAGAAGTCTTTAATTGATTTTTTAATTTCTTGATAATTGCATTTGTAATAGTAAGTAGGGAATGATGAAGGATGTTAGAATTGAACTTAATGCTGCTTCATGCCCTGGAAAATTAGGAAGAGAATTTTTGGAGGAGTTATTTCAAGAAAGAATGGAAGTTTCTGAGGCCATAGTGGCTCAGAAGGGTGTTCTAGAAGAAAGATGCTGAAAAATTGTGTAAGCACCAGGTGACAGAAGGTACAAAAAGAAATAGAAATGAAACTAATGGATCATGAGTATAAGGATAGATGTGCTAGAGCTGGAGATTAAAAACCTAGACTTTGAATTCTGAAATGTCCACATTTGTGATCTAAATCACAATTGAAATATATAGCTGTCTGTTTTAAGAATAGTTCTTCCAGTGAATATACAATATTTTTCCTGTTTTAAGTTACAGCTCTGATAACTGGAGCATGGTGATGTTGTGCTACAGGAGCTCCAGGGTAATGATTTGATTTACATGTTGGAGGAAACCATATGAATTCTCATATTGTTGTAAATTATCTCAGAAGACCAGTAACCTTTGATTTGTTCTTCTTTTTCCCAGTGGTCAGATGATGAGAATACTACAACACTTAAGGTAAGGTGCTGTAAAAGCCTAATGTGGGGATTTGTCAGCAGTATCCTTTCTGCAAGCTTGTGATACAAACTTGTGGCCAGTTAGAGATATCTGTTGCTATATTTAACATTTTCCAAGACCATTCTAGACAGATGGCAGTGTAGCTGTCGGTAGCTTTAAGAAAGTTTTGCTGGCTTAATTTTATTTAACTAAAAATAAAACGCTTTTCTTCATCACCAACAATCACACACTTGTTAGACTATAGGAAATTAACTGAAGTATGGCTCTAAATATAGCTGTCTTTCATTTTCACCACTTTGAATATCTCCCAATTACTTAATCAGACTGGATGCAGAAGAAATGAAGCCCCTGCAGCTCAATTTTCACAGCTCTTCTCTTACACCTGTGCCATTATTTCCTCCTAAGTACATTTCTTTCTGTCTCTTTTTTTTCCTGTACTCTCCTTGCACTGTGCCTGGATAAGGCTCATGATGGATATGAACCAGATTTCCTTGATCTTTTTATTTAGATCTTTTTTAAACTTGCAGGTGCCCCATCATTGCCAGAGTTAATGGACTTGTGTCACTTGTCTACCATTGCTACTTTAGTCATGGTGTTGAATTGCTCACTTTGAATGAGGTGCAATAGAAACCACAGCCTGGCTTTGAGCTGTGTTTGCTAGCACAGAATGTGTAGCCTAGATTTTAAAACTTAATACCTGCCAAATTTGCCCACACTAATAGCTTCAGTTCAAATATCTAAGCATTGATAAAGTAAATGCTTTTAGCATCCATCTTACCTTTTACAAAGCCTATGTCAATGTTGCTAAAAAGTAATACCAGATTTTTGTATCGGGTTTCATTGTAATGTACAACACAATAAGGAAAGACATAATCAAGCGGTATGATATCCATCAGGATATAGGCCTAGGGATTTCAGTTTAGCTGGATAAATGCTGTGTACTGTGTACAGATTGCAGCTTTACTGCTCATATTTTACAAGGGCTGGCTGGAGTGCAGTTAACTTTCAACTGTGGCTGAGCAGTCCTTGCATGGCATTGAGGCTGTCTCTTTTTTCAGTCAGCCCCACAAGCCTCCCCAGTGACTAGGCTAGGGGGAGGCAAGAGGAGGAGAGGGGACAGAGCTAGGTCAGAGACAGGACAGCTGACCTAAATTGTCTTAAGGGATATTCCATACCATATGACATCATGCTCAGCAGTAAAAGCAGGAATAAAGAAAGAAGAGAGGTCTTTTGGCCTCCACGGTGGCTCTTGTTCAGAGGCTGGCATGCCTTTATCTTTTGTCAAACCTAAAAATGGTTTATAATGAGCATGGATTGGGCCTGTGGATAGTTCCTACAAATATACACCTACATTTGGTCAAAGACAGAAACTCTAAAAATAGAATTTCACAATATGCTCTTCACCATTTTGTAAATTTGGTAGGTGATTGCTCTGAAGACTACATCCATGACAAAAATGCCTTCTATGTCTGAAAACTAGGGACTGCTCTGAGGCCAGTGAGTGAATGGAGATAGTCTTGTGTGCTTTTAAGTGTTCCCTGTGGAAACAGTCCATGTAGAATGCAGGAGAGGGGGAAAGCTGCCCCTGGAGTTACTGCAAGAGATGAGAATGGATCAAGTAGTGATGTTCAAGAAGCTGAAGAGGGAGACACTGGGAAACATAATGTGTTAAAGAATAGTGGGACAGGCCAGAGACTGGTGTTCTGCATTTGCTCTCAGCCTATGGCACTCGTATCTTACCAGGTTATAATTCTCTATTGGTTTCTTAGCTGAGGGAGCAGTAAGGTGAGCTGTGGTTGTGATTTTTCTGATTTGATGAGCTCTCGGAATCATCAGGTAAAACTTGTTTCCCTTTTTATATTCTGAAGAAGAATTAGAATATAGATTTATAGAAAATTCTGTGTTTAGAAAGACATGCACTAATAGTGATGGTATCAAAGTCAGGCATTTGGAATGTAGGACAGGCCAGAATCTATCTTGTTCATGCAGCTGTGGAACCACATTTCTTTGTACATTTTTTCCACTTCTATCAATGAAATGATAGGAAGGTAACATTTCCCCAGGGAGGCTTAGTATGTGCTGATATTACATTTATACTGTGACTCCTGACTTCTGTCAAAATAAGAGGAGATGGGGTCAGAATACAATGGATGGAGAGTTCTTGCAGGAACAATTCCTAGAATTGACTGAAGCTCTAAAAATAAAGTAAGACAAGTGCTTTTTCAAGTTTTCCAAGTGTAGTTTCCCTTGGAGACTACATAATGTCCTAAGGAAGGGTTCAGAACTTTTGAAGTTCAGGCTGGGTCTCTGCACTAAAATGTGAGAGAGTTTTTTAAAGTGTTTGTGTTGGAGGGGGCTGCAGAAAGGAAATGCCAAAATGTATTCACTTTTTTTGATCACTTGTGTGTTTGTGAGGGTTTTGTTGTTTTAGAGGCATCAGTTTGCATTAGCCTAGAAGTCAGCTTTGAGTTGAGTTTAAAAATACTCAGGCAGAAATAGTGTTCTTATATACTTTTTGCCATAAATCCTGTTATGTGAAAAGTCTTTTGTATATACCTGAAGTCCGTTCATATTGCAGGGGGTTAGACTAGATGATCTCTAAAGGTCCATTCCAACCTCTACCATTCTTTGATTCTATGACATTATTTTCAAGGTCAGCAATCTGTTTGAATGTGGTGCAACACGAAAAAAAACCCTAGAGTGGCATTTATAGCATCCTGAGGAGGTTTTTTTCCCCCTCATCTTATGTTTACAACATTGACAATGTTCTTTACAAGGTTTTCTAGTCCAACAGTACATCCTCTATTTTGATGCAACATTTTGTTAAGGAGCTACTTTAGGACCTAATTTAAGAAAGATGAGTTAAAGTATTACCTGCTGTTTACAACACCTTATAAAACTAAAGCTTAAATTAGGAACTCTAACTTAAATTGCCCATGAATGGATTTATTAACCTTTGCTCTCTTACTGTACTCCTAAATGCAACTAGAAAACTACTAAAAAACAAAACTAATCTCTTTCTACCTTTTAATACTTTGACAGAATGCTACAATACTCATATTTTGGATATTTAAAGAGATGCCCAATTCTAAGCAAACCATTTTTGAAAGGCTGTCCATTTGTTGTTAAATCTTCTTGGATCTTATTTGTATACAGTAATCCACCATTGGTATGTATTTAAGGTCTGCTTTTGACTTGGCAGCTTTGCCAGCTGTTGCAGCTTCCATGATGAGCATTATGAAGTTTTGGGTTTTCTCCTGAAGTCATAGAGTCTTGGTAGTAATAAGAATTGGAAACATATTTTCAATTTTCTCTGTTTGAAAGAACGTCAGAGTAGATTCTTAAGTGATTTATTTCTACATTATTTTTTTAGGATTCTTGATTCCTGATTTTGGATATGTTTGTCCCTTCTACAATATGTATTTCTAGTGGTATTTAGAAGATGGCTACACTTCAAAAAGAAATGTATTGCAATTGATATTATTGTTGTTGTTGTTCTTTGTTCAGGCACCAGAATTCCCCGAGTTCACAGCTAAAGTTCAAGAAGCAATAAGTTCCTTGGGTGGTAGTGTTTTTCCTAAACTTAACTGGAGTGCTCCAAGGGTAAGAGTACTGACTCTCAAAATTGGTAACAGATGTTATCATAAACATTGTTTTTAGTTTGCTTTATCTTAATGCATTGGGAACCTGTGGTTCTGATGAAGGAAGAAGTGATAGACAAGCTGTCAATGAAGAATGCCACAGTGAATTTTTCTGGTGGATTAGAGCTAGATGGTGTGCTGTTGGGTGATGCTGATGCAAGGCAGCGCTGTCTTTCTTACATAAAACCCCTGTGTTTCTTATCACAGATAACAACATGATGGTCAGGCTCTTCTCATTGAGTATACCAGTCAAAAACTTTGCCTGGGATAAAGATTAAAAACTCCACATATTTTAAAAATACTGGAAACTTCCCCTCTTGTTATTTTAGGTATTCTAGCTGTACCTTAAGGATGGTTGCACCCAAATGTTTCTGTATCATATTCTCAAGGGAAACTTGTGTTCAATCAGACATTCCAAGGAAGTGCCTGGAAGCAGTAAGGCAAAAGCTCAGTTGTTTTTTTTTGTAATTATTTATTTAATGAAACTGCTCTGCTTTCAACAGAGCATTGGTAAGAAATGCAGGAACTGTTGTGTCTCTGGTAACAGCTAATGAAGTTGTCCTCAAAACAAACAGCAATTCTGTGTGTGTTTCAAATATTGTGTAATATTTGGCTAGATCTGCACCTTGCATTCCTTCCTACTTGTAAAGGTGCAGTTTTGGTTAATCTGCTTTTTTTGTTTAGGATGCCTACTGGATAGCAATGAACAGCTCTCTGAAATGTAAAGCTCTCAGTGACATCTTCCTCCTCTTCAAGAGTTCAGACTTCATTACTCGTGACCTCACTCAGCCGTAAGTTGATTTCTAGCAGACAATCTTATTTATACTCAGTCAAAAAAAACAACCCCAACCCTTGAAGGTAGCTTTTCATTTCTTTTGAAAGATCTTACTCTTTACTGAACAGTAATGATAAGTATCTGATAGAAAAATGTTTAAATGTTCATGTTTAGAAGTTTTTTGGGTACAATAATGTGTTTCAGTAATAAATAAGTTGGTTGTTCTTGGAAAGGGAACAATGGAGTGAGGGAGCTCCAGTCTTCTTTATCTCCCTCTAGCATGCAAAAATAAAAGGCCAGGTCCAATTTAGTGCAGACAATTGTGAAGCAAATTGACATCATCATCATTACTTACCATAAATGAGTCTTTCCTAGTAAATCAGAATTACTTTCCAGCTTCAGTCAATAAGAGCAGAGCAGTCTCCATTTTAATTTTACATTAATTCTCTTTATTTTGATGTGCAAATGAGTGAAATACAAAACAGGAAGCCATTGTATTCAAGCAGTACTTGCAAAACGACACTGTGCACTAAGATCATTTTTATTGAGTTGC
This sequence comes from Colius striatus, assembly GCF_028858725.1. Classification (NCBI taxonomy): domain Eukaryota; kingdom Metazoa; phylum Chordata; class Aves; order Coliiformes; family Coliidae; genus Colius; species Colius striatus. The sequence continues at coordinate 20,622 of NW_026908439.1, forward strand.
TTTTCAGAGCAAGTGACATTTTAATGTTAGGATTTTTTGCCTTCCCACCTCTCTTAGTGTTTACTGGTTGCTACCTACCTTATTGTTGCCACTTCTCTTGGTAATACAACATGACTTTACTATGTCCTCTTCAAATTTTGAAGCAGTTGAAGGTTGTGTGTCTGCCTGAAAGATTCCTGAGATTTCTGCTAATGTATTCCTACAGCTCCTTCTGAAGCCAAGGTCTTGTAGCTCTTGAACAAATGCATTCCAGGAACTGTCACTACAGATAATAGTTACAGATAACATTACAAATTCAATGTTCTTGGGGTTTGTTTCATCTGCTGTCATGAAGAGAGTACTTAATTGTATAGAACAGTTTCCTCCTGCAGTAGATGCATCTGATTCCTGTCACTCAATTCAAAACTGAGTGCCTTTTTCTGAAAGAAAATAAGATTATTCAAATGTAATGTTCTTGTCACTATCAGAAAAGCAGAATTTCAGAGAAAAAGGTCATTCTGTGCATTGATTTCTGGCAGATTGTTTTCAATAATTAGTCAATGCTTATTTATATAACTACAATATTCAGGAGACTCAATTAAATGTGAGGCCCTTGTTCTAGGTGCATTAAAGAGGGTTACCAACTATAATAGTCCTGATGACCTGATAAGTGTTGTCTTGTCTAAATGTGAAACTTGTTGCATTAATGCTATGCAACTGCATACTTTTTAATTCCTGCAACTCTAATAACACTCTTTTCCCTAAATTTGTTGGTCTCTTAAAAAAAGGATAGATAGCAACATCCTCATCCTTCTCTCTGCATTTATGGAGTGCTAGCAGCACTGTCAGTCCAGTTCTGAAGCTAGATTTTTACACTATGTCTAACCTACAACGTTATGAGGTGCAGACTGAGAAGGAAGGGAGGTGTTGGAGTGAGAAGACACTTTGGAAAATGTATTGGACTAGGAAACAGTTGTGAGTATTGAGAGGAAAGAGACAAGAAATCTATCATTTACATTTCAGGAATGAGTGAATAATGATTGTCAGAAGACTTTGGTGCCCTACCAAGAAGCTTCTTTTTCATGATTTCTTCTAATGAGAGGCTAGGTGACTTGGCCAGATGTCTTGAGGATGATTTGCTCAGAGGGCTGAGCACTAAAATTTAATGTGTCCTTTGCTGTAAATGCCTTCAGGACTGAGTCTGGTGGGTCCAAATAGAACCATACACTTTCTATCATCCCTTTGGGAGTACTAAATAATGTGGATTTTGTATTCTGCTATCTTCATGTATAAAGAGATTCAGCAAAAAAATACCCTGACTCTTGGAGAATTCCAGTTTGGTTAGCTGCTTTCTAATGAGTTTGGGACACAGTGATTTAGCAGGCGCCGCTTCATTTAAAGATGCACTAACTCTGTGCATGTGTTTGTGCTCTTAGTTTATGCCATTTATATGGTAGAATGAATTGATTTGACCACCTTCACAGAGACTGCAATCAGTGCATTTTCTGTCAGGTTTTCTCTCATATCAGGTAAAGTTAGTGCCTCAGCTGTTCACCTGGCCCTCTGCAGACAGCACTGACTTAGTGGTGGAGGCGGTGAATATATTCTGGCTCCCATGCTGTGAGATTTCACAGCACGGGTGTTAACTTGAGCCATCAGTGCTTTCACCTTAAGTTCCCATCAGACTAAGAACCCAGGTGCCTGATCAGCCTGTAGCCGGCACACACTCTTCTGCTGATCCTGCTGTGGGAGAGTAACCTCCAGCAGAGAGCCAACACCTCAAATTGCAGTAGTCCAATCCATTTAGACTCCTTTTCCAGTGTGATAAGACCACATGCACCACCAGATAGCACAGCTCAGCTAGAGGATGGCAAAGAAGCAAACCTTACAAAATTATTGAGGGATCATCACCTAATCTAAAGGTTAAGTTTTGATGGAGAAGTGTTGTATGCATTTCCATTCTTGTCTAATCTAATGTCAGTATAAATTGGGGATAGGAGTTGTTTTTTGTCAGAGCAGGCTTTGTTGTTTTGGTAAGGTAAATACAGGCAGTGGAGTCTTGTGGTTTCCATGAAATTGAATGGAAGCTGTATTTAGGACTAGGGGAACGTGTAGTGTGTAAAATCACTTTGATATCTATGTATCTCATTTTTTAATGAATAGGTTGTACTTGATGAAAGCACATATTATTGTCCAGCCTGTGCATGGTAGTTCTAAATTATTAAGTTATTTGTACAAAATGTTCCACCCAGCCAGTGAAATTATTATTGCTGAATCAGAACAGTCGTCTTCCTTAATTATACTATTGATTAGCTGCCAGTTCCCTAGTCCTTAGTAAGCAGAAATTAAAAATGTAGCTGGTATAAGAACCTGAAGTGCTGAACAAATGAAAATAGGATACATAATACATGCAAATCCCTTGGAAGCTCTACTGAGAGGGAGCACTGTGTTTCTGCTTCTTTCATTAGTACTCAGTGTGGTCTAAAAGATTTTTTGCCCTGCTTAATTGGCAGCTGAAATGTTGGATACCCTTCTTGCTTTGTTTTCTGTTCAATTGTTTTAACTTAAAAATCCACTTGATGACCTCAATGAGGGAACAGAGGCACTGTCAGCAAGTTTGCTGACCATACTAAACTGGGGGAAGTAGCTGACACACCAGAAGGCTGTGCTGCCATTCAAAGAGACCTGGACAGGCTGGAGAGTTGGGCAGGGAGAAATCCAATGAAATTCAACAAGGACAAGTGTAGAGTCTTGCATCTGGGGAAGAATAACCCCAGGTACCAATACAAGTTGGGGAATGAACTCTTAGAGAGTAGTGCAGGGGAAAGGGACCTGGGGGTCCTGGTGGGCACGAGCCAGCAATGTGCCCTCATGGCCAAGAAGGCCAATGGCATCCTGGGGTGGGTTAGAAGGGCTGTGGGCAGTAGGTCGAGAGAGATTCTCCTCCCCCTCTACTCTGCCTTGTGAGACCACATGTGGAATATTGTGTCCAGTTCTGGGCCCCTCAGTTCAAGAAGGATAGGGAGCTGCTGGAGAAAGTTCAGCACAGGGCCACAGAGATGATAAAGGAAGTGGAGCATCTCCCTTCTGAGGAAAGGCTGAGGGAGCTGAGGGGTGACCTCATTAATGTTTACGAATACATAAAGGGTGGGTATTAGGAGGGTAGAGCCAGGCTATTCTCAGTGATAGCCAATGACAGGACATGGGGCAACAGGTACAAGCTGGAACATAAGAGGTTCCAAAGAAACATGAAGAAACATGTGAGTGTGAGGGAGCACTGGAAGGAGCTACCCAAGTGGATTGTGGAGTCTCTTTCTTTAGGGACATTCCAAACCCAGCTGGACAAGCTCCTGTGTGACCTACTCTAGGTGCTCTGGCAGAGGGGTTGGACTTGATGATCTTTTGAAGTCCCTTCCAACCCTTAATATTCTGTGATTCATGGGTCATAATATGGAAATGACTTTGCAATGGCAGTCTGAAGATCTGTTTCTTTCCTGCTGGTGTAGGACTTGGGGCCAACCACTTTCTTTGCCTCTTCCTCTCTCGTTTTCCATCTCCTTATCTGGTATTGATCTATATGTTGTTCAGGTCATGGAACTGCCCTTGCTGTAATTCTCAACTATTTCAAGTTCCAAGAAAGCTTCAACTATGCGGTTCTTGAAATCTTAACAGAATATGGCCATAAAGCAAACATACTGAGCATACCTAGATAAGCTTTGTGTGTTTTAAGTGTTTGGATTCTCTCATGATGTTGACATTTTGTTTGATTGAAAAGTTCAAAATCATGAACTAACTGTCCTTCTTGTAAATTTTGTATAAATTTAACAGAAACTTCAGAGCAATGCACTCATTAATGTGGTTGATGTTTCTGCTTCAAAGTAAGCAGAGTGAAAAAGCCCCTCATTCTAATGAGGATTTCTGTGAAGTGATTAGAACTCATCTTTTGAACAAAAAAATTTTTCAAAGCCCTGGTGAGTGTATTGGGTTAGAACAGAGTTTTCTTCCTTATTGTTAGAATGTGTGGACTACATTTTGTTGAGACATGGTTGCCCACCTGAGACCACTGTAAATATTAACAGTAGTTCTAATGATATTATAATGCCCTTGCAATTATTGTTGTTACATCGTGCTTGCTAATAAACCTTGGGAATTTTGTCAAACTGTGGAGTTTATTCCTGTTCTACAGGTCAGTACTGGATGTTTTAATCTGCAGGCACTACTGTTGGGGTTTTGAATGCTCAAGTTCTTATTTTTCCAGTTACAACTGTAGAGGAGAAATCGAAGTCCTTTAAGTTCTAGGTTGTTGAAAAGCAACCTAATGCACCTCTTTTGTAGAGATTGCTCTTGGACTGAGTGTAGAGGCACAGTATGAGTCATGTGCAAGAAGGGCTATTTCCTGATGTACACTTAAGGTTGTAAATCAATTCTCAGTATTTTATTGAACCAGCTGGTGCCATCAACCTGGTTCTTCCAGAAGTTCATTCCTGAAAAGAGAAGCTGGTTAGACAGTTCAAGTAAAGAGTCTAAAAGTTGCCACTCAGCTCTGCCTAAGCCCAGGAAACAGAGTGAAGGGACTGGTCTGTGCCACATTTACTAGGTATGAAATGTCTACTGGGTTAGTGCAGCTGCTGAAACAACTCCTACTAGGCCAAGTTTCCAAATGTAGTAATGTGCAAGACACAAAAGAACATGAAGGAGATGCAGTGTTAAAAATCTAGGTGTTTATAAGAGGTCTTGGTTAAAATTTAAGTGCCTGTTTCTGAGAACAGTTGAGAAGGTGGGATTTAGCCCATCAGGCTCCTAAGCATGTTGTTCAAAATCTAGCAGAACTTTCAGCCTTTTTTGTTTTTAAGCTAGCACAGACTATATATTTTTGAACCAAACTCAGTGCTTCCAAAGATTACATTACAAATTAGAAAGAAATTATAATAGTTGGGGGTTTTTTGAGATGTGGAAGAGTAGCAGCTGGTGTTCTCCTAGCAGAACCTAGGAGGCAGTGTTGGCTCATAAAGATGTGACTTGGCACTCCGGTTACCTTTTTGCAAGAACGGTAGCTGTTGGTTTAGACTTTAGTGTAGACTGTTTGGAGGTGTAAAGTTCCATATGAGAGAATATGAAAAATGAGGCCTTTGATTTTTTTTTTCTTTCCCCATGCACTTTTACTTGCATTCTGTCTTTCCTAGCAATATACAGTGCAGTATAAGATTATCTTTGGAATGGTGCCTGAATTTCCTCTCATCTTTTAGTTATTAAAGTTTCAGCAATGTTCAATATTCAACAAATAACAAGTCAGTTCAAAGGCTGTTAGGTCTTTCTCCTTGATTTTTTTTTTAATGAAGATTTTTAAGCAAACTGTGAGATGATATCAGGAGCATGGTGTGGCACAGAATAACTTTTACAGTTCTTACTGTAGCCATAATAGTTTATTATTCACAGAATAATCTCAGTAATTTGCAAGTAAGTTTATGGCTCTCATAGCAGGATAGGTGCTGGAAGTCTCACAAACCTCAAATTGCTTTTTTCAGTGTCGAGAACTGAACTGTGTAATGTTTTCATGTTGTGTGTCCTGTTGTCGAGTATCTGTATTTGGAGATTAACGTACAGCTGCTACATATAAAGAGACTTTGATCCTTAAGTATAAATCTGTAAACAACCCGTTGACCACAGCACAAGACCTGTTAGCAATTGAGTTTAATTCCTTCACACTGAGGAGTATTCAAAATGACAGTTTTCAAAGGCTTCAGTAAAGAGAGACCATATATCTTTTAATTTTGGGTTCCTGAAGTTTCTGATTGTTCTTTCAAGTACCTCAAAACCTGAGTAGAATGTAGGTTACAGAAACCTCATTTAGTCTTCTGCCTCTTATGATAAAAGACCATATGTAATAGAAGAATTCAGCTGGGTCTGAACAATTAAAGCTACCAAAAAATGATTAAGAAAATGTAAAATTGGAACTATTTTGTTTCCCAAGATCTAACCCTCCAAAAGGATGTGGAAGTCTGTGAGAGGTAACACCGGTCCTAGGGTGCAGGGCCTGGAAAACTCCATGTGCTGGACCTCAGCTGCCTTTTTATGTTTAGTTTATTATTGGGGTTTTTTGGGGGGGAAGGGAGAGTGGGTGTATTTTCTTGAGCATGGTAGGCATATGTGCTAGTAAGGTGGGAATTTTGAGTCCATGAAAACTGCAAGCTCTCATGAGTTTGTTTCTGTTGCTTTGACAGATCTCAAATTGTGGGGAATATAAACTGTAGTTGAAGGATGTTATCTGTTTACATGGGCCTACAGATATATATGGCCTGGTTACTGTACTTTTGGAAAGCATGCCTGCTGTCACCCTTTCTTTCTGTGTCTAATGGATATTAAAGTCTAAACTAAAATGTGTGAAATGTCTTTCTGCTGGCAGCACAATGAATGAACTCTTAGGATAGCTCTTTGCTTCAAACTGGTGGCCTGACAGCCGAGTCCTACCAAAGCATTGCTTTGATTCAGTTTTGGATTGCCTAACTAAGTTCAATGCCAAAGGGACGTAGTATAAATGTTGCCATGTAAGACTATTGCTCAGCAGTGACCCTTTACACAGTTCTGTGCATCCAGTAGTTTGTTTCCAATAAGGCCAGGGAGTGCACTTGGAAGGAAAATGCGTGTTCTCCTGCTAATTCCCTTTGAAAGTCACAGGATTTATTACAAGGCTTACTGTAAAGCGACAAAAAGCTACTCAGAAGTTGGCTTGGGTATCACTGCCTCCCTTCCTGATACTTCCTGAAAGGTGACAGTGTCAGCTACTCTCAAGGGACAGAACCTTCACATCTGCTTGCAGTTATGGAAATAGTTGTTCCTGCTTAGGAGATTTGTAAGAGTATTTCTTAAGGCTCTTACTTTAGAAAGACACCAAGCTGTGGAATCAGAAGGGGCCGAGTGACGCTGTTTTGCATCCAATATTCATGGAAATGAGCTGCTGTAAGGCACAATGATGTGTCTCTGTGTGGCTTAGGAAGTTAAACATTCAAAGTAGGAGGGGAAAACATGCTGAAGAGAAACTAGATTAGATTGCTCAAGTTTATCTGGTCCAGTTAATGCCAACATAACAACAAAGAGGAAAGGAGCAGTGCTGTTGATTCAAACAGAAAAAAAAAACTTCACAATGAGTAAACATATTTTAGCCACATCTTTGTACAAATTTAAGTGCTTCCAAATTACACTAGGTGGAAAGAGGTGATTTTTTTCGCCCTGGTAACTGTCAAAAGGAGATTTGTTATTCAGGTATTGAACTTACTTGGCTTGTATGTCTTGGAGATAATTTAACAGTAGTTTTTGTTACTCACAGTGTGGGGTATTTCTTTATCACTATGGCTAAAATCTTATATGTGAAAGCAGATTTTAATGCCTGTACTTTACTTTTCCAGATTTATTCACTGTACTGATGATTCCCCTGATCCTTCCTTGAACTATGAGGTAGGACTCTTTGCATGATTTCTAGGCAGTTTCAGTGAATCACTCGTGGGCAGGGTGCCACTTGTGCTTGGGTATCTGCCCATAAAACTTGTTTTGTTTGTTTTCATTGTGTTGCTTGGGCAGTGTGGGGGAAGTCTGATTAAGCATCATAAGGATTTCATTTAATTACAAATGAGATGAGCTAAAGTTCAGACTTTTGCAGCTTCCTTGCAGTTTTCTGTGATGTCTGCCAGATTTTACCAGGAAGGACAAATTCAGTAGCTGAAAGTTGTATATTCTTGGTAGTATGCTGCTTGTGAGCGTCACAGCTGAGGTTACGAAGACAGAAGTTGACTGTAGTGGCTGGGGACATCCTGAACTGGTCTGTCATGTCTTGTTTCATATGCTCATTACCAGATTAAGATGTTAAGCTAGGAATGTAGATATTAACAGTGATTGAAACTGTTCATGTGGTGCTGTTGCTTTATCTCAGCATCTAGTTATTTCTCTAATAACTTTTATGTAAATAGAGCATTTGTCATCATCCTGTGGGCTTAAAGGACTTTGGAATATTGAATGAACTTGGGAGTTTTCAGTATCCAGTAGCAGTAATTAAGGCATTCAAAAGAATGGATCCATCTGAATACTTCAGTTTAGGAAACGCAGAGGCTTGAGAATGTGCCAGAGAGATGCTTTAATTACCAGGCAGTCTGTCCTATTGACTACAATAGTTTGGTTACTATTTCTATCCCATGTCCTTATTTTATCTAGTTTGTGCCTTCAAAGGCATCACAGAACTGTGCTTGGGTGTAAACCAGAATAGGGGTTGATTTGGTTAAATTTAATCCTGCTCATCATCTCTTTTGACTAGGGAGCAGCTTTCTGCCAATTCCGTGACAGATTTTGCTGTGTTGTACAGCAGGATTTTGTTTTCCATGCTTTATCGTTAATGTAACTTTGAGGTTATTTCATAAATAATTTCACAATTACAAATGCTGTACAAAGTGGAAGAGCACAAGCTAATGAAGGTGGGAAGGGCTCTCAGGAGGTCTCTAGTCCATTCTCATGCACAAAGCTGAGTAAGGCAATGAAATTGCATCGGGTTGTTTGGCATTTCATCAAATCTGCTCTGAAAACCTCAGTGCATGGAGGCTGTGCAACCTCTACAAGGAAGCTGTTCCAGTGTTCAACAGTCCTTATGGTGAAAAAGTTCTTTTTATGTCTGGCCTGAACTTTTCTACTTAAATCTAGTTTGGACTCAGTGGTCTTTAAAGGGGCCTTCCTAGTGAAAGCATTCTGTGATTCTATGAAATAATAGTAATTGTTTTGAAGTAACTGCTAAGATGATGTGAACTGCAGGTTGAGATTGTTTTGCCATCTATCAGGAATAACTTCAGAGATCATCTTATCACCAAACTTTGTCTTTTTGGTTTTTTCCTCTGTAGCTTGTTCTTCGCAAATGGTGTGAACTGATCCCTGGTGCAGAATTCAGATGCTTTGTCAAGGAAAACAAGCTTATAGGTAAGGATTTTCTTGAAGCTAAAACTATCAGGTGATGTTCTGAAGAGTTTCTGTGACTCCTTGAGTCACAGCTAATTCTGAAGACTGCTCTTCCTTACCACATCTCATTTCTGGAATTAATGTTTTCTTCGTTCTGTAATGTAAAGTGTGACATGTCACATTGAAAGCCTGATGACACAGTTGCTCAATATTACAGTGGGAATATCCTTAATTCTAATTGCTAATTCAGAAACTTCACCCAAAGGCTCTTTTGTAAGTGATTCTGTTATACTTGGAGTGAATTGCGTCATCTCCAGCTTGCAGCAGGAATACAGACACTTGGGTATTATGCTGATGAAACATCACCACATGTAGCTATTATACAGAGACGGTTGGAGAGGTCAGAACATGTCCACAATTGTATGAGGTGTCTTGAGTTTATGGTATATTCAGTACAGTTTAGTCAGAAAACCTGTTGATTTATTACTCTGGTTCAAAATCTTAAATGTAAAGCATTGCAAGTGACGCTGAACAGCCGTGGTATCCACAGCTGGTGGGTGCAGTGGGAGACGTATGACAGCTGGAGGATAGGCAGATTGTGCTAGAGCGTGTATTTTAGGCAGCTCTACAGTGAATTTAGCTGAATTATACTCCTCTGCATGTATTGACTCTTCTCTGCTGATTGTAACAGGAGAACTAGGTTTCTTCATTTTATGTCTTGCACCTACATAATTCACAAGCACCAAGATGCACATATACAAATGGTCTGTGATGATACAGAAGGGAAAGGATATTAGTTGTCCAATCTTCATTGTTTCTCCTGGTTTCTTGGCATGGCCACTGCGTACTTGTTTTGGATGTGCTTTTCTGTACCTGTTAGGGGCTGTCAGCAATTTGTCACTCCATCCTGTCCCACTTCTGTCAATCATTAAGAATGTGCTCCCTGATTCTTTCCTGGTCTGGGTGTCCTGGACAGATCTGGTGGAGCTGCTTTGGAAATGTTTTGGGATGAGCTAATTTGTCTGTTCCTTTGGTGCTTTCACGCTCATCTTCCTGTTCTCTCTCCATTCATGCCTATTGCAGGGCTTATTACAGTTCACTGTGGTAGTTTTTCTTGCTAATAGCAGATTGTCCATTAAGCTTAATGACTACTGACATGGCTTTTTGAAGGGAGAAGAACTGAATTCTGTCCTGTTACACGCTGCTGGAACACCAGAGCTGCCAAAGGGATTCATCACTGTCATAACCTTAAAAACATTGGAACATAGAGTTATTATAGAATGCCGAGGGATATTTATTTTCAAATACCTCAAAGCATTTGTATGCTGGCTATTTAAGTGCTCTATATGTTTCTTTACAAGTTTTTGAAACCTAGTAGATCTACCAGTATGGGGTTTTTTTTAGCTAGCACTCCAGCTGCATTTCTGAAGATAGTTCCAAGATTTTTCACAGTGTGTTCCCATGCTCTTTAAATTAATATATGTGTCAGTCAAACTAAGGAGTGCTACTTGCACAGTGTACTGAATGCTTTTCCAGTTATACATCTATACAGCTGCATCCCCTGAGATGCCACCATCTCTTGATTTTTGTTTTTAGATCTGACTTTTTAGTGGTATTAAGTTCCATTGAAGAGCACATCTTTGCTAGTAGTCAGCAAAGTTTTAGAGTAAAAATTAACCTCTCTGCTATTTTAACCATATACAAACCAAACTGCCATTGTTTTAACCATATACAAACCAACTACATCTTTCTTGGGGAACTACTCATTTTGCATTGATGGGGAAGGTCTGGATTTGACAATTGTCCAACAGGGTATTGCAGTGGCTTACGTTGATGTATCTTGTACGAGAACTTGTGTCACATCAGATGCATGCAAGTGTATAATCCTCTTGATATTAAACTATTGTCTGGTAGACAAACAACTGTTTGAAATTAAGAGCTTGTGATATTGCAGAATCACAAGGGCTGGAAGGGACTTTTAGAGATCATCTAGTTCAACCCCCCTGCCAGAGCAGGAGCACCTAGAGTAGGTCACACAGGAACTTGTCCAGCTGGGTTTGAATGTCTCCAGAGAAGGAGACTCCACAACCCATCTGGGCAGCCCCTTCCAGTGCTCTCTCACCCGTGGAGTAGTTTATATATGTCACATAAGCAAGACAGACCTTGAGGGGGTCAAATGGAAGAAATAATATTCCAGATGATAGGCCATCTCCTTGATTTTAGGATTTAAGGTTTCACCTGTAGTGCCTTATCAAACATGTATGTGTTATTCCATGCTTAAAAAAATGGGTTAAGTGTGAATCTCTGTGGTATACTAGGATCTATCATCTTTGCTAATGTGCACTCCTTTAATTTCATGGTACCAAATCTGGTCACTATGTTTTTGACCAGAGTAACTGAGGAGGGAATAAAAATGGAAGGAAAAAGACAGGAACTGGAAACTTAAATGCAGGTAAAGTTTCTTCCTGAAATTCACTTTAAAATATCAAAGTGTATACAAGTGAAGTGAGATTCACAAAAAGTAGGGCAGAACAGTTCAAGGAAGAGATTCCTAATGGAAGTGCTTTAAGTATAGGAAAATGAAGCATAGGAAAATGAAGCTAAGCAATAAGTCAGTGGTAATGGCTGAAACTTGGGAGAACTCTGACTTCTGAAATATAGATTGTAACATGCATCTCCCTGATAAATGCATTCTGTCTGGTTGGGTTATTTGAATGCCTAAAGCTCTTTGTAATCAACTACAATTATTGACAGGTATATCACAGAGGGACTACACTCAATACTACGATCATATCTCCAAGCAACATGAGGAGATCTGTAGATCAATACAGGAGTTTTTCAAGAAACACATAGAGTATAAATTCTTGGATGAAGACTGTAAGTATCTTAAGGCTTCAGTTAGCAAGGGGAGCAGGGGGGAGGAAGCTTTGTAATACTGCACAAGCTACAAGGACTTGAAAACAAATATGAAGGTTCAGCCTCTTTGAAGTTCTTTTGTCAAGGTAGTGGTTTGAAATGGAAAGGACTTGCAGGGCAAACACTGCAGAAATGAGACCTATCTTCCTTCCCCCTTGCTCTTGCTGAGCCAGGCGTGTTTCCTTCACAGTGCATCAAGTTGCAGTGAGCTAAATTCTAGTTTACTGCTGATCAGTGGTAAAATGGGTACTTCTCAATAAATAATGGCATCCCTGATATTTTAAGTCTCTTTGTATGCATCTCTCTTCATAGAGTGTTGCTTTCACAGGTAGGAAAAGCTTAACAAAAGATGTTCAGGAGTAAGAAGAATACTTGTTTATAAAGATTTTGTCAGATGTTTGCTGCTAAATTATTGATGTATTCCTTGAAGAAAGGATTCTTTGCAAGAAGTTATAATGATTTATCCTGGAACATTTCAACTGCTGAAACTTTTAACTAAAGGCCATGCATTTGATACACCTAAGCAACCCAAGCAAATTGTCTTCTTTAAAAAGTGCAGTCCTTTGCAAATCTTATTGGAAATAGTTTCCTGAATTGAATAGTGTTCCATTGTGATGAGTGATCAGTAGTGGTAAAAAACACAGTAAAGAAGTCAAAGTTGTATCTGGTGTAGACCAATCCTCAGTTCAGTAAAACACATAAACATAAGAATTATCTGTCAGTTATATTTTATTCTAGAAAGCCTTGTAAACTCAACTTTTAAGTAAGTTTTGAACATGGTTGATGATTTTGCTGAGCTACTAGAGCAGTCAAATAGATTTGTCCTGTCTGACTTTCTGAAAAAGATGCCACTCTCTGATATATTATAACTCTTAATAATTTGACTCTGCAGAGTTCCTTTATTTCAGTCCAGAGAAGTTCTCAAGAACCACTGCTTGGAGAAGACGAGCAGTCTGGAAATGATTATACTAATTTAGTTGGTCCACAGCCCTAATGTTTTGAAGATCTGATATGCTGATAACTGTCTTGTCATTTTCTTCTGTGTTCCAACATAATTTTAACTGGTGTGCAATGACCTGATAGAGAAGAATTCAGGGCACCATTTTTGGAAATTGATGTTTAGATTTAGGCTCTGAAACTCCTGTCTGGTGAACTGAAAGATCTGAAGTCTCGTCTTACATGAAGGATGTAGAACTATGACATCTGAGTTACCTTCTGGGGAAAGCAGGTTTCAGAGTGACCTTCTGAGCTGAAGGTTTGTTAACCTTTTGTTCTTAGGCACTAAATGGTGGAGACTTGCCCATCTGCAGAAAAATGCCATGCAGAAAATATTTTGGAGGGTTCTTTTAATCCCCTTTCATTCATCCCCCATCATATCCCTTGATCCACTATCTCTTAGCATATATGTTGTTAACAATAAAAATCTGACTTTGCTTGTTTGTTTACTTTTAAAAGGAAAGGTATTACAGCTTTTTTCCCTGATTTGTTATTTCATTGGGCATTTTGATGCTGCTTGCTCTGCTTTTTCCAGTTGGTCTGGTAGCATCTCCAGATGGAAGAATTGAGTCAGAGCAGCTGAAGCATTGCAGAATCAGAGCAGTAGGATAACAGATGGATGAATGCTTTATAAATAATACTTCTAAGTGATGTTAAAACCCTCTCAATACCTTTCATAAGAGCACAGTATGAACCATGTTCTGGAGGTACAAATACTTACTGTAGCGTCGAGCCATGCCTTAACTTCCATTTTGAGCTGTTATGGTAAGGTTTAGTTACAGTTCTGCTGGTACACAACACTGCTGTTCTGAGGTGGGCCCTAAGAAGAAGGAACAAGTCCTTTTTTAATCTCTTCAGCATTTGTTAGTGTCCCAAACTAGTCACCAGTGTGCAGTCAGTCTTAACAGGAGTATAAATCAAAGAATAAGTTCAGCTGGAAAAGAAGACTAGGATTAGTGTACTCCTCTTTGTGTTGATGACTGGCTTAGCCACTGAGGGCTTGTCATCTTGAGAAAGTATAGCACTTAATGACAGTGACATTTTAAATTGACGTAACTGGACTTGTGCAAAAAGCTGTGTGGATTTTCGGGCTAGATGGTCAAAGCCAGTGACGTGACTGGTTTTGGCACTATTGAGTTGTGGTTTGCCCTTAACCCAGCCAGCTTCACATGAGATGGTAGAAATGTTAGAAGGCTGAGTAGCTTTACATGCATGAACATGATCAATCAACATCCCTGTTACTGCCAGGCAGCTTCCTGAGTAGCTGCAGAGGCTCAAGTGTTCCTTGGTCATATCCTGAGTTTAGTTTATCCCACATGTATTGGGAAATCTCTTAGCTGAAGTATTCCCTTCTTTACTAGTGAAGGAAGTAACAATACAACATTTGTCTGAGGTTTTTCTAAATCTGACTTCTGCCTCTCTCTGCCTCTCTCTGCCTCTCTCTGCCTCTCTCTGCCTCTCTCTGCCTCTCTCTGCCTCTCTCTGCCTCTCTCTGCCTCTCTCTGCCTCTCTCTGCCTCTCTCTGCCTCTCTCTGCCTCTCTCTGCCTCTCTCTGCCTCTCTCTGCCTGCCTGTCTTCTAAACTGGTACAACTTCTGCATGTAGTCATGCCTCAATGCCTGTCTGTTGATTTCCTGAGCTAGAATAGAAAGACAAAGATTTGTTTAACTAAACAGAGCAGAAGCTATTAGAAAGATGGTGTGCAAAGATTCACGCTTAATTAAGTCAAGGGAGAGACAACAATGGAGCTGCACAAGACAGCTTTGCTCAATCACCTAGCAAAGGGCCTGTTTGAAAGAGTTGTTGATAGTGAGTGGGTGTGCTCTGTCTGCTGAGGTTACATTGAACATAGCCATTTCACTGCCACCTCCTCCTCAGCATACTCCCTTTGTTCCTACAACCTGTTTGTCTTGTTCTCTGCTGAAGTCCTAATCTCCATCAAGCAGGAACTTTCTCTTATTAAATATTTGTGCAATGTGCACAGTAGAATCTTGATCTTTCCTTGAAAGTTCTCTGTTCTGCTGTAAACAAAAGAGCAGTTATGTCAAAGAAAAGCTGCTTTCTGGGCTGGGTTTATCAAGTGTTCTTCAGTGAGGAGAAAGATCAACAGATGAAACCAACATTAAATGGAAAAACCCATCAAATGATCTCTTGGTACATTAACAGTAGTTCTTGAAAGGTTTCAACTCCCTCTTGGAAATGTATCTAATTCTGGCTTGCAGTTCTTTGGACATACTGACTTTTCAGATTGTGCTGTCTACACAAGTATCTATTCAGATTTAGACATCTTCTGTGACACTATATGTCTTCTAAGATTAACATATTGTTTTTTTCTCCTTTTCAGTTGTTTTTGATGTGTACAGAGACAGCAGGGTAAGTGAACAATAGGTTGTATGTAATTGTTTGTTCTGTGGAAACTCTTCCTGAAATGCTAGAGGTGAAAAAAAAATAATAGCTTCAGCTTCTTGGGGGGAAAAACCCAACCAAACCAACAAACTACTTGATGTTATCCTTGTGTTCCCCAGGTCTTCTTTTCTATGTTACACGCTGTCTACAGTAGGAGGGGAATAGGATTATGGGTGTAAATGTGTCTGTGCCAGCAATGTCATTAGCAAATAATAAATATCTTCCAGAGCAGTACTGTCTTAAAGCACAGAACTTTGACTTCAGCTGCAATTCTGTGAATCTACTGGAGGCAATTTACTTTCCCTTATGACATGGAGTCTTTGCCAAAATAATTTAGAATACGATAGAATGTTTCAGTTGGAAGGGACCTACAGTGATCATTTTAGTCCAACTGTTCAGAGCTGACCAGAAATTCAAGTGTGTTATTAAGAGCATTGTACAAATGCCTCTCAAACACTGACAGGCTTGAGACATTTTCTTTAAAGATGGGTATTCTAATCATAGAATCATAGAATGGTAGGGGTTGGAAGGGACCTTTAGAGATCATGTAGTCCATCCCCACTGCAGAAGCAGGTCCACCTAGATCAGGTCACACAGGAACACGTCCAGGCGGGTCCTGAACACCTCCAAGGAAGGAGCCTCCACAACCCCTCTGGGCAGCCTGTGCCACTGCTCCCTCACAGTGAAAGAGTTTTTTCTTATATTTAAGTGGAACTTTTTGTGTTCCCATTATCCCATTACCCCTTGTCCTGTTGCTAGCTACCATAGAAAAAAGGAGTGTCCCAACCTCCTGACACACACCCTTTAGATATTTATAAATGTTAATAAGATCTCTCCTCAGTCTCCTCTTCTCCAGACTAAACAGCCCCAGTTCCTGCAGCCTTTCCTCATATGAAAGATGTTCCAGTCCCCTCATCATCTTGGTGGCCCTGTACTGGACTCTCTCCAGCAGTTCCCTGTCAATCTTGAGCTGAGGATCCCAGAACTGGACACAGGACTCCAGATGAGGCCTCACCAGGGCAGAGTAGAGGGGGAGAAGAACCTCCCTTGACCTTCTGTCCACACTCTTCTTGATGCACTCCGGGCACATGTTCAGTTTATTATCTATCAGGACTCCCAGGTCTCTCTCTGCAGAGCTGCTCTTCAGCAGTTTGATCTCCAGCCTGTACTGGTGCATGGGGTTGTTCCTTCCCAGATGCAGGATTCTGCACTTGTCCTTGTTGAACCTCATGAGGTTCCTCTCTGCCCAACTCTCAAGCTGGTCAAGATCCGGTTCATAGAATATTGCTGAATTGTTTTAGTGAAGCTCTGCCTCCTGCTGAGGATGCCTCTGCATAGTGCTTCCTCTGGGTGCTTTTGAGGGAAATGTATCTGAACATTCAACCAGAATGGCTG
>NW_026908440.1:0-37229 GCF_028858725.1 Colius striatus
AGGCTCTTACAATAGCCCCAGGAACCAGTCAGCCCAACCTCAACACAAAGCACCACACCAAGACAGACCCATTGGGCCAGGCCTTGCTCCTAGTTTGAGCCTGCAGTGGGCAGCTACGTACTTGGGAGCTTCCTCCAGCCAAGAGCTGGATCATCTGCTGCATCAGCTGCTGCTGGGGGGTCCCAGCCCCGGCTGGAGAGGCACTGGCCGGCGTCGACGCGGAGGGAACGGGGTTCTCCGGGATTGTGCTTCCTCCCGTGGAGGACGGGGGCATTCGGGGCATGCCGAAGGAGCCGAGGCTGGGGAGGAAGCAGAGTGTGCTCAGAGGGGTTATTGCCACTGCTGGGGGTCCCTGAGAGCAGGGCAGCAGTGAGCAGCAGCTCTGCCCAGTTGGTCCTCACTGAGGCACGTGGAAGCAAAGGATGGTGAGGGGTGGGAAGGGTCCTGCAGAGCTGCTGCAGCCACAGCTCCTGCTACAGCAGGTTCCCCTGGCTCAGGGTGCAAAGGAATGTGTCCAGGGGGGGTTGGGAAGCTCCTGAGAAGGAGCCTCCACACCCTCCCTGGGCAGCCTGGGCCAGGGCTCCCTCCCCTCAGCACCAAAGGACTTGCGCCTCCTGTGCCAGGGGCAGTTGCTGTGCTCCAGTTTGTGCCCATCACCCCTTGTCCTGGCACTGGCCCCAGCCTCTGACACCCACCCTTTAGGGGTTGATCAATAAGGTGCCCCTGAGCTCAGGCTTCTGTTCCCCAGGCTCAACAAGCCCCAGGGCTGCAGCCTTTCCTCCTCACACATGTTGCAGCCCCTCAGCATCTTGGCAGCCCTGCACTGGCCTCTCTGCAGCACTTCCCTGTCTCTCCTGAGCTGGGCAGCCCAGCCCTGGCCACAGGACTCCAGCTGAGGCCTCCCCAGCTCTGGCAGAGCACAGGGGCAGCACAAGCTCCCTGGCCCTGCTGCCCCCAACACAGCTACAGGACAGCTCTGTGTGTTAAACCAGCCACACTCTGGGAGCAGCAGTAACCCCCAGAGGCTCCCTGCCAGGGGCTGCAGAGCTCAGTGCCTGAGGCTGCAGCAGGACTTTGGGGCTGCACATCTCCCCCTGCTCTCCAGAGACAAAATTCCTCAGCTCAGCTGCTCCCCATTACCACAAACAAACAATGAGAGAGGGACCAAGTGGTTCCCAAACCTTTTACCCAAAATAAAGGCTCAAGTGCTCCCCACATGAAGAACAACCAGAAGTGCTCATTAGCTGCAGCTCTGAGGCCTGTGGCACAAGCAGAGGTAGTTGTGCCCAGGACAGTGCCCTGTGCACTGAATCAGCAGCAGGCTGTACCACTGTACCCACCTCTGCCCACAGGAACCCTCCCCAAAGCCCTTAGTACCTTGGCACTAGTCCTGGGGCCTCTGTCTGCAGCGTCTGGAGGCCCTGCTGGATCTGGAGGAGAGCCTGCATGGCACGGGGGTTGGTGAGGATGGACAGGGAGTCTGGGTTCTGCATCTGGGAACAAAGGCAGAGAGACACAGAGGTAGCATCCAGCAGGAGCTGCCCCAGCCACAGCAACCCACAGGTCTGGGCCCTCCCTCACGGCTGCAGAGACACTCGTGGAGTTCAGATCCAGTTTCCTACATGAACCAGGTGAAATGGGATTAGAAGAGGGACAACACACTTTTGGAATGGAAAAGGCTTTGACCTGAGTGAAGCAGCTGCCCTGACACAAGCAGCTGCTTTCATTCCTGTTGCAGTGACTGTTCCACACCAGGGTTTCAGGCAGCTGAACTGGTCTGATTTGAAGCCCATCTATAGGTGACTCAGAGGTAGATGGGCTTTGTCTAAAAGAGCCCTCTACCCTGTGCAACCCCCTTTCTTTCACAGCCCAGACCCCCCAAAGCCCACGTGCTTCCTGGTCCCCTTTGGCTGAGAGCTCTGGAGCCCATGAGAGCAGCACAGGGCCAGCGAGGGGCCTTTACCTGCTGCAGGAAGACAGGGAGCTGCAGGCGGAGCTGTTCCTGGAGCTGTGGATTCCCAGCAAAGAGGGGGACATTTACCATGATCTAGCAAGAGACAGCACATGGAGGGAGGGTCAGAGGGTTGCTGCCACTGGCTGTCAAACCCTATGAAGCTAAGCCATGAAGAACACGTCAGTCATGCCCCTCACTCCCTCCCTGGGCTTTCAACACCTTCCCCTGCTGATGGGGACTGAAGAGGGACAGCTCAGTTCCTGGCAGCAGTGCTGAACTTGGCCAGGGGCAAAGAGAAGCTCATTCCCATGTCCTTTGGAAAGCCATGGGTTTTGTTGGGGCTGTGCTAAGACACAGGGGTTCAGTACTGCCAATGCCTTCAGGCCACTGAGAAACACACCAAAGCCCTCCACTGCCCCAGCTCCCCAGGCTCTGCAGGAGGAACCACTCCAAGACAGGAGCAGACTGCACTGGAACCACTCCAAGCACAGCAGCAGACTGGTCTCCAGCACCCTGCTCATGGCCTGACTAACAAAGGAAAGATGATGGTCATGTTTTTTACCTGTGCTGCAAAGTCTGGGTTCTGGGCAAGAGTCTGCATCATGCTCCTCATGTAAGGGGCAGAGATCATGTTCTGCATCAGCTGAGGGTTTTCAGAGATCTGCTGCAGGAGGCCTTGCATCTCTGGGCTGTTAAACATCCCTGTGAGGGGAAAGGGAAGACAAGGACCCCTTAAAAGGCTGAGCAACCTCTGCACCACCTGAAATACAACGTGGCATTGACAGCAAGGCCTTGGCTTCCCACCTGGCCTGGGGTGGGTATTGCTGAGACAGCCACGGCAGCTCCACTCTGCCCTGCTCTCAGAAGCCCAGGATGGTGGGGGCTGGAAGGGCCCTGCAGAGCTGCTCCAGCCCAACCCCCTGCTACAGCAGGTTCCCCTCACTCAAGGGGCACAGGAACATGTCCTGGTGGGTTTGGGATCCTCCTGAGAAGGAGCCTCCACACTCTCCCTGGGCAGCCTGGGCCAGGGCTCCCTCCCCTCAGCACCAAAGCACTTGCTCCTCCTGGGCCAGGGGCACTGCCTGTGCTCCATCTCGTGTCTATTATCCCTTGTCCTGTTGCTGAACGCTACAGAGAACTCCACTGCACTCTCCCAGGCTGCAGAGATGTCGGAGTTCCCAAAGTAACCCCAGGTACACGTGAAGCAAACCGTCTGTGCTGGCAGCTGGGCTGGAACGGCTCATCTGGAGAGCAGGCACAGCCCGGCCCTCTGACGCCAGTGGGAAGCGCCCTGTGAGGGGGCTGGGCTGAGCTGTGGCTCCTCCCCCAGCACTGGCTGATTCACCAGAGGCTGAGCTGGCAGGCAGTGAGAGCTGGGCAGGCTGAGAGCTGGGCACAGAGGAACCTGCTGAGGGGCAGCAAGGGCAGAGTCCTGCAGCTGGGGAGGAACAAGCCCAGCAGCAGCCCAGGCTGGGGGTGAGCTGCTGGAGAGCAGCTCCAGGAGAGGGACCTGGCACTGCTGGGGGAGAACAAAGTGACCCTGAGCAGCAATGTGGGCTGGTGGGCAAGAAGCCAACGGCAGCCTGGGGGCAGCAAGAGAGTGTGGGCAGCAGGGCCAGGGAGCTTGTGCTGCCCCTGTGCTCTGCCAGAGCTGGGGAGGCCTCAGCTGGAGTCCTGTGGCCAGGGCTGGGCTGCCCAGCTCAGGAGAGACAGGGAAGTGCTGCAGAGAGGCCAGTGCAGGGCTGCCAAGATGCTGAGGGGCTGCAACATGTGTGTGAGGAGGAAAGGCTGCAGCCCTGGGGCTGTTGAGCCTGGGGAACAGAAGCCTGAGCTCAGGGGGATCTCAGCAATAGCTACAAATATCTAAAGGGTGGGTGTCAGGAGGTTGTGGCAGCACTTTGTTGTCTCCAGTGACACGATGAGGGTTGATGGACACAAGCTGGAACACAAGAAGTTCCATTTAAACCCAAGGAGCAAGTGCTTCGATGCTGAGCTGAGGGAGCCCTGGCCCAGGCTGCCCAGGGAGGGTGTGGAGGCTCCTTCTCAGGAGCTTCTCAACCCCACCTGGACACGTTCCTGTGCCCCCTGAGCCAGGGGAACCTGCTGTAGCAGGGGCTGGGGCTGCAACAGCTCTGCAGGGCCCTTCCCACCCCTCATGTTGGGATTCTCTGGCTCCATGACTCACCAGCCCCGATGCTGGCAGCGTTCAGCCCGAAGGGGTTGGACACGGTGGGTGGGCTCTGGGTGGTGGCTGAGCCCGTGCTGCCCTCGCTGGGTGCCTGGCTCTGGGAGGCTGCAGGGCTGGGGCTCCAGGGGTTGGGCAGAGGCTCCCTGTTCTCCGTCCGCAAGGGCTGGGAGCTGGAGCTGTCAGAGTTCCCCGCCAAGGATGAGAAAGGGTTGTTGCCAAACTAGGGAAAAAGGACAGAAACAAGAATAGGTGCAATCAGTTGGGCCCAGCAGAGGATGTCAGGCCAAGCCCAGCGTGGTATGGGCGAGGAACAGCCCATCACACTCATCCAGGCTGAGAATTTGCTGAACACATGCCATAAGGAGAGAGAAATGAACCATCAATTGCCTCCTGAAGGGTCTGTACCCCACAGCACACCCCCCTCAGAAAGAGCCCAGGCTCCAAAAGTGGCCACAGCCTTAGATTAAGCTCCCAAACACAGGGCTTTAAACCATGGATGTAAAACCTGCCAGCAGGTAATGCCAGACAGGAGGTGTCTGCACAGCCTTGTGCTGACAGAGCTGTGCTCACTGCTCTGCTGCTCCAGGCAGCTGGAGCCCAGCCAGCTCCACGCTGAGCTGACACTGTGCACCAGGGATGAGGCCACAGGGGCTGCACAGCAGCCTCCAGCCTGCTCAGGGGCACAGGAGCAAGAGCACAGCAGCCTCCAGCCTGCTCAGGGGCACAGGAGTGGACACAGCAGTCTCCAGACTGTCTGCACAGGGGCACAGGAGTGGACACAGCAGCCTCCAGCCTGTACAGGGGCACAGGAGTGAGCACAGTAGCCTCCAGTCTGCTCAGGGGCACAGGAGAGAGGACACAACAGCCCCCAGCCTGCACAGGACCAAGGGCACAGTAGCCCTCAGTCTGCATAGGGGCATAGGAGTGGGCACAGCAGCCCTCAGTCTGCATAGGGGCACAGGACTGTGCACAGCAGCCTCCAGACTGCACAGGAGCAAGGGCACAGCAGCCTCCAGTCTGCACAGGGGCACAGGAGTGGGCACAGCAGCCTCCAGACTGCAGAGGGGCACAGGAGTGGGCACAGCAGCCTCCAGCCTGCTCAGGGGCCTAGGAGAGAGGACACAGCAGCCCCCAGTCTGCACAGGACCAAGGGCACAGCAGCCCTCAGTCTGCATAGGGGCACAGGACTGTGCACAGCAGCCTCCAGACTGCACAGGAGCAAGGGCACAGCAGCCTCCAGTCTGCACAGGGGCCCAGGAGAGAGGACACAGCAGCCCCGAGTCTGCACAGGACCAAGGGCACAGCAGCCCTCAGTCTGCATAGGGGCATAGGAGTGGGCACAGCAGCCTCCAGCCTGCTGAGTGGCACAGGAGTGGGCACAGCAGCCCTCAGTCTGTCTAAGGGCCAGAGAAGGGGAAGAGAACACAGCAGCCTCCATCCTGCACAGGGGCAGAGGAGCGAGGGCAGGCCCTGTGCACCCAAGCATGGGAGGATGGAGGGGCCAGCCCCTGCAGGAGGTTCTGCTGCTGGGGCCAGGTCAGAGCAGCAGGGGAAGGAGAGGGAAGGGGCCCCTTCCTGTGCTCACCCCCCTCCCTGTGTGCAGCCCGTACCTGCTCCCTGGCTGCACTGAACATGGGCTCCTGGATGTCCGTGTACATGCGGCGCAGCGCGTTGTAGCCCCCTGGGATGCTCTCCAGGTTACTCAGGGCACGGTCCTGGTTCCTCATCATCTCCTGCATCATGGCAGGGTTTCGAGCCAATTCCATTGTCTGCCAGGAGGAGGGAAACAGGGAAAAGCTCAGCCCCAAACCTGCACCTCAGGAGATTGGAGTGGATTGAGAGGCTGGTAGTAACTCCATGCACTGAAAGAGTTAAATCTCAGCTCCCAGGAGGAGTGTGATTAAACCCATTTCACAGCCACAAAGCAGAGAGATCATTTATCCAAGGAAAGAGAGCCCAGGGATCCTGGCTCCTCCCATCCCTGCTCAGCTCTCCTCCTCCTCAACCTCCATTCAGCTGCATGAGATTGTTTTGCTTCTAAGGGGGCTGGAGACACCCAAACCTTGGACATCCCTCTGTTCCCACTCAAAGCTGCATTCAAAAACTGAGAAGGTGGAACAGATTGGATCCTTCCCACTTGGAAGAAATTCCCCCCTTTCCAGACTTCTGAAGGGTCTCCCCTGCAAAAGGAAATGTCCAGATCTCACTTGGAACCTCATGTGTGGCTGACAGAGAAGCAAAAGGCAGCTGGAAACGAGGCTCATTCAGCAACAACCCCAAAAGCCTCCTGACAAATCTTCCTGGGGGAACAGCAGAGTCCTGGCAAGGGCTGTTTAACACTCAGGCTCTTGCTCATCCCTTCTGCTTCCCTTCCAATCAGCCTTTGCTCTGGTCAGGGTCTTCTGTTCTGGGACTGCACAGAAAATCAACACTTCTGGGATCCTGGCCTAGGACTAATGATCTCTGCTGTCAGAGGCAGTGACATACTGACTGTGCAGCTCTGCAGTCTGCATCTGACCAGGAGAAACAAAAAGCTTCTGCAGCACCTTCACTCCTCTGAATCAGAAGAGGAGCCCTGTATGCAGCAGGCCAGGATGACCCCAGCATCCTCCCTGGGCCCACACATGATGGATTCAACAGCCCTGAGAGGGAGAGAAGAGTTGCAAGTACGTGGGCTGAGTAATCAGTATTCACATAACTCAGGACCACCATCTGTTTGTGGGGAGCTCACAGCAGAAGGAAGACAGCTCTAAAAATCCCTGATCTGGCATTCACACCCCCTCTGGAGAGTAAAGATAGGAGCTGGTCCACAGAGATGGCCCTGAGCAGGCCCTGGCCTGCTGCCTCACCTGTCTCATCAGCTCTGGGTTGTTCAGCATGTGGCTGATCTCTGGGTTTCGCTCCATCAGCTGCTGCATCTGGGGATTGGCCATGATCATCTGCCTCATGAGGTCAGGGTTAGACATCATGTTCTGCACCAAGGGGTTCTCCATGATCTGAGAAAGCATCTCAGGGTTGGACATCAGCTGGCGCTGCATCTGCTGCTGGAGCTCCATGAAGTTGGCAGAGCCCATGCCAAGGTTGCCCAGTCCAGTGATGCCACCAAAGCCAGCTGGAGAGGGAGAGAAGGGGAGAGCCAGTGACTGTGGGAAGCTGCACAAAAAGGCTGAGCACATCAGCTGAGCTGCACCCACACTCATCCAGGGGTACCCCACCTTCCCACAGCTCGGAGGGAGGGAGGATACACCCCCACACACTGCACTGAGGGCTCTGGCACCACCCCCAGCAGGGGAAGCGGCTCGTGCAGAGCCTGCAGCAGGCAGAGACAGCTCCAGGGCTCAAGAAGCCTGCCTCCTGGTCTGGTCTGAGCCATCCTCCTGCCATGCCAGCCCTGCTCTCAGCCCTCACTCACACAGGATGGAGGCAGCGCTGCCGGGGCCGCCGTCCCCGGGGCCTCCCGCGGTCCCTGTCCCGCTGCTCCGCCGGCCGCCCCCCGCCTCGGGAGCCGTGCTGCTGGATGTGGACGGCTGAGATGGGGCAGCAGGAGAGGAAGGGGTTGCAGTGGGGGCAGAAGCAGCATTGGGGGCAGAAGCAGCAGATGTTGAATCTTGGACCCTGCAAAGAAACAAAAGGAGGAGTGAAGTTCCCGAGCCGTGGCACAGGGAGCAGAGTCCCCGGAGATCACACAGGATGGTGGAACCCGCCTCCCACCCCGAGGCACAACAGCTCCTGCCACTTCAGCACAGCCCACACTGAATGGCCTGATGGGTTTCACCCTGAGCTGCCTCCAGCTCCACCTGGAATCACCCTGAACTCTTTCCCTCAGCCACATCCTTGAGCAACGGGTTTGCTCCAAACAGGAAAATCCTCCTGCTGCTCCTGCAGAAGCCACAGAGGTCACAGCAGGGCAGGGTAAACACCAGGCAGCTTCTTGCAGAGCCTCCCAGGCACTGAGTGTTCCCATCCGTGCTCCCAGGGGCAGAGCTGAACATCAGCTTTACTCTGCAGGCAGGGAAACTGAGGCATGAGGCAGCAGCACCTGTCCCATGGAGCTGCAGAGCATTTCTGGGCAGCTTGGCTACAAAGCCACACCTCTGAGCTGGATGAGGGGACAGAGGGCACCCTCAGTGAGTCTGCAGGTGACACCAAGCTGGGTGGAAGTGTGGATGTGCTTGAGGGTAGGGAAGCTCTACAGAGATCCAGACAGGCTGCATGGCTGGGCCAAGGTTAATGCCATGAGTGTCAATAAGGTCGAGTGTCATGCCCTGCCCTTGGGCCACAACCACCCCCAGTAGTGCTTTAGGCTTGGGGAGCAGTGGCTGGAAGCTGCCAGGCACAGAGGGACCTGGACTGTTGGTTGACAGCAGCTGAACATGAGCCAGCAGCATGCCCAGGTGGGCAGGAAGGCCAAGGCCACCCTGGCCTGGATCAGGAATGGTGTTGTCAGTGGGAGCAGGGAGCTGATTATTCCCCTGGACTCGGTGATGGGGAGGCTGCACCTTGAACCCTGTGTCCAGTTCTGGGCCCCTCCTCTGTGCTGGAGAGGATCCAGAGGCTGGGTTACCAAGCTGGGAAAGGATTTGGAGACATGTCTCAGATGAGGAAGGGCTGAGGGATCTGGGACTGTTGAGCCTGGAGAAAAGAAGGCTCAGGGGAGACCTTATTGCTCCCTACAACTACCTGAAAGGCAGCTGCAGCCAGGCTGGGGATGGGTCTGTTCTCCCTGGTAACAGGCAATGGAACAAGAGGAAACAGCCTCAAGTGTCACCAGGGGAGGCTCAGGCTGGATGTGAGGAGGAATTGCTTTGCTTCCAGGGCTGTCAGGCATTGGAAGGGGCTGCCCAGGAGTCACTGTCCCTGGAGGGGTTTCAGAGCTGGGTGGGTGTTGCACTGAGGGCAATGGGCTGGTGGGTGCTGGGGCTGGGACAGAGGCTGCACCCCATGAGCTCAAAGGTCTCTTCTAGATGAAACCATTCTCTGACTCTCTGCTGCTGGCTGGGCCTCACACACAAGGCTCCTCCATCCAACACCAGCTGCCTCCAGCCTCCTCTAACACACACATGCAGATACTGTGCCACAGGCCATGGAAAACCAGATGCTGGACACGAGCTTTATGGAGTGAACCAAACCCAGGCTCATCCCTTGCAATCCCAGTTCCTCCTTGGGATCTTTAAAGGAATGTGAAAGAGAACAATCAATGATCCCCTGAAGCATCTGCAGTCACAACAGTGAGTCCTGGGCTAGTGCTGAAGAGCTTTCACATGAAATTAGACCACAAAATCCCCTTTACTCACCTCAGATAATGCTGTTTGTAAAGAAGAACAAGAAGTCCTTGGTTGGTGGTGTATTTTCCAAACCAAGGATGATTCCTCTCTCTAACTCCCCTTCCTTTTTCACTCCAAAATGAAACCTGATGGTCCCTGTTGCCTTTTGCAGACTCACCTGCCTGCTGCTGAAAACCAGCAGCCACTGAGAGGGAGGGAACAAAGCAAGTAGGAAGTGGAACAAAAAAGGAAGAAGGAAGTTGGAGAGAGGTCACTTGGTTTCTCTCAGCACAGGAAGAGGTTGCAATGTCTTCTATGACTATTAGCAGGGGGAAAACAAATCAGCAAGCCAAGAGAGTTCTTGTTTGCTCTCTAAAGGGGTTCCCAGCACTGCAGCTTGCTGTGAGGGTAGCCCAGGGTGCAGACAGAGGCCTCCTGCAGGAGCTGACGATACATCTGCTTGTCTTTGTGAAAAAGAGGGGGGTGAGGGGAGGGAACAGCCCCAATCTTGACTAAGGCAGCTCCCTCAGGGGACAGCAGAACTGCACAACTGCACTGGGAGGCCAAGGAAGGGCTGCAAAGGCTGTCTGGGATCAAAGGATGATGCTGAGGAACAGCAACAGTGCCAAGAACAAGCTCCCTTGGCCAGCAGAGAGAAAAGCTTGACCCTGCAATCCTGCCTCCCCTTCTCAGGCTGAGCCACATGGTGCAGAGGGACATGAGTGAGCCATATTCCAGCTGGGAGGTACCCTGGGGGCTGCCCCAGGGCTGTGCCAAGCTGAGGCAGAGCACCCAGCCCTGCCCATGGAGACACACACGTGGGCACCACAGAGACCCTGCCCCATGGCACCCAGCCCCCAGCACAGGCTCAGGGCACAGCACAGGATGGGAAGTGAAAGAAAAACTGGGTGTTAGCTTCAGCACAAACTCATCAGGAAAGCAATTTCTGATAACAGCAACCTGTCTTGGTTACAGCTAGGATCAAGTTACATAGAACCAGAGAATCACATTGGTTGAAAAAGCCCTTGAAGCTGCTGCAGTCCCTGCCCTGGTCTCACCCTGCCCAGCCCAGCACTGACCCACAGCCCTCAGCAGCTCAGCTCCAGGGCTTTGGGATCCCTCCAGGGCTGGGCACTGCCCCAGCTCCCTGGGCAGCCTGGCACAGGGCTGACACCCCTCTCAGGAAAACAGTTCTGCCTCAGCTCCAGCCCCAGCCTCCCCTGGGGCAACCTGAGCCCATTTCCCCTTGTCCTATCACCCCCTGTTTGGCCCCTGCAGCCTGTCAGGGAGTGTCACAGAGAGTGCTGCTGGCTGCCCTCAGGCTCCTCTTCTCCAGCCTCAACACCCTCATTCCCTCAGCCCCTCCCCAGCACCCTTGTGCTCCAGCCCCTTTCTCAGCTCCACTGCCCAGCTCTGGCCACGCTGCAGCCCCTCAGTGTCCCTCTGGCAGTGAGTGAGGGGTCCATCCCACATGCTCCATCCAGGCTCTGCTTTGGCTGGGCACTCCCTCAGCTCCCTGGGCAGCCTGGGACAGGGGCTGACAACCCTCTCAGGGAAAAAAGTTCTTCCCCATCTCCAATCTAAACCTTTTAGATTTGAGTTCCAACAGGTTCTTTCAAGATGACTCAATGATACATGCTCTAAACACCCAGGAGCTGTGTTACAGAAGAGCTGATCCCCTGAGGCATGTGCCAGTAACACACAGAGCTGTGTAACCAGGGTGAGACAGTCCAAGAAGCAGCAGCCCCAGGGCTGCATGGCACAGCCATGGCAGAGCTCTCCTGCCCACTCACCACCACCAGAGGCACAAACCCTCCACCACTGGATATTTGCATCCCCCAGCCCCCTCCAGACCAAATCCCTTCTTACTTCTGCAGAGTCTTAATGACCAAGTGCACAGTCAGCCCATCTTTGATCCCGTGTTGATTCAACGTGTCTCCATCCTTCAGGATCTTCCCGGCAAAGATCAGAACCAGCTGATCCTGTTTGGCTTTAAACCTCCTGGAAATCTCTTCTTTGAACTGAAAAGCAAAGAAAAGTGTGTTTCAGGCAGAGGACTGAGGGCAGAAACATGGAGCCAGTGCTCCTGATCCCACCTGAGAGCCCTTCAGTACCTCACCCAGAAGGAGCTGGTGGAGGCACCAACTCAGGCATCAGCTGCTGGGGATGTCTGAGGCACCCAGGAAAAGGAAACCAAAGCAAAAGCGAGCTCTGCACTTACAGAACGAGGAGGGAGTGTCAAAAGAACAGAGCAATTGCCTCTAGAGGAGCTGAAGCTTTCCAAAGCAAGATCCAGTGTGCCTCTTAGCTCTAACCCAAGCACACTATTTATCCTCTGAACGACTGAACTGCTTCTGCTCACTGCATTTCTTTTTCCTAAGGAAAGCCCAACTCTGATTTAATACAGGACAGAGCTCCATGGAAAAGGGAACAATCCTTTATCAGCCAATGGAAAGAAACTAGGTCTCCTCTTTCTGCAGCCCTCTGAGCTCCCTCTGAGCCTGCCAGCCCACGGAAGGCAGACACCTCTTCCTCGCAGGATGGGCACCTGCCAGCCTGGCTGGGCACTCCCAAGGCCATTTGTGAGGGGGAAAAAGCCAGCCAGCCTTGCATTTGGCAGACACAAACTACTGGAGGTTCAGAGGGAAAGGCCAGGGGAGAAAGAGCAGCAGAGAAAGACCCATCCCAGGGACAGGTACCCTCACAACTGCTGGCTGGGAGAGCACAGCCCCGAGCCCCAGCTCAGCCTGGTCACCGTGCAGGAGGGAGCAGGAGGGCCCTGTCCCCCAGCCCCTGCCTGCCCCACGCCTCTGCTCCCCGGAGCTGCCCTCCAGGTCCTTCACACCGCAACCTCTTGCCCAGCACCGCGGGTCAGGGCCCATTTGTGAGCCAACACACCAAGAGCCGTGCCAAAGATGCCTCATCCCGGCGGGCAAACAGCTCCGACAGCGCCTGGGCCAGGCCTTCAGCAGCCTCCTCCCACTTGCCCGTGTCCTTGCGCCCTGCGAAGCTCCCTCGCAGAAGCAGCCACCCCTCCCTTACCCACAGCCGGGCTGATGGTGCCTTTCCTCTGCTCCATCCAACCTGCGCCCCAAAGACCTGCCCCGCTCCTCTCCCCCGAGGGATCCGCCTCCCTGCGCCCGGAGCCACCCCTCAACAGGCGGCTGCCTCCCTCCCTCCCTCCCCCTCTCACCGGCAGCCCCGCTCGCACTCCCCCGGCTCCGGCCCCCGCAGCATCCGTCCCGTTCCCGAGCAGCCCAGACCACGGGGCCGAGCCCCAGATTCCCCCCCGCACCCCGTCATCTCTCACCGCCTTCCCCATCCACGCCGAAGGCCCCTTCCCCACCTCCCCCTCCCCACAAAGCCGCCCCACAACGAGCGCGACAGCCACGGCCCCCGCCCGGGGTTACCCCGGGGACCACGTCTCCCCACACCGTCCCCATCCCCGCTGTCAGCTCCCCACTCGAAGCCCCCCCAGGCACCTGCTCTCCCCGTGCTCTCCCCGCTCGTCCAGGCCCGGCCCCCCGGAGCCCCCAGCCCGCCTCAGCTCCCCCCGTCCCCGCCCCACCTCCCGCGGCCCGGAGCTCGCCAAAAGTCCTCCAAGTCCCTCCGGCCGCAGCTCCAGCCCGCAGCCATGTTCCCCCGCTTCCCCGGCCCCTTCGCCGCCGCTCTAAAGTCCTGCCCCCGTCCCCCAAAGCCCCCGCCCGCGGCTCCCCGCCCCATCACCCCCCTCAGAGCCGCCCCCGCGCCCAGCCGCGGCCCCGGGGCCGGGCCCAGCCCCCCGCCCCCGCCCCCAACCCCCACCTCCCGCACGGAGGCGCCGTCCGCGATGACGATCTCCTCCTTGTCCTTGGGGGTCTTCACGGTGACGCGGATGAGGGCCCCGCCGGGGCCGCCCGGGGCCGCCTCGCCCTCCCCGCCGGGGCCGGACCCGCCGCCGCCGCTCGGCTCCGCCATCTTCGCCTCCCGCCCCGCCAGCCCGGGCCGCCAACAGAGGAGGGCGGTGCGCGCCGCGCCGTGCCGGAGCGCCGCCGCGGGGCCGACAGCGCCCTCTGGCGGCGCGGAGGATGGCTGCAGCGCCGGGGGGCGCAAGGGGGGTTTGGGGGGATTTTGGGGGGGTTTGGGGGGGTTTTGGGGATGAGCCGAGCGCAGCGGCTGCCGACCCGCAACCCTCCGGTAACCCGTTGGGCCCGCGGCCTCCCGTCAGCCCGGTCTGTCTTCGATAGCTGGAGTGGGTCTGCACGCCCCCCTTAGCTGGGTGCTGCCTGGATCCGTCCTGCACCCCCTTGTTATCCTGATCCATCCTGCACCCCCTCGTTACCTGGGTCCATCCTGCACCCCCCTTGTTGCCTGGATCCGTCCTGCACCCCCCTTGTTACCTGGGTCCATCCTGCACCCCCTCGTTACCTGGGTCCATCCTGCACCCCCCTTGTTACCTGGGTCCATCCTGCACCCCCCTTGTTATCCTGATCCATCCTGCACCCCCTTGTTACTCTGATCCATCCTGCACCCCCTTTTTGCCTGGATCCATCCTGCACCCCCCTTGTTATCCTGATCCATCCTGCACCCCCCTTGTTGCCTGGATCCGTCCTGCACCCCCCTCGTTACCTGGATCCATCCTGCACCCCCTTGTTACCTGGGTCCATTCTGCACCCCGTTGTTACCCTGATCCATCCTGCACTTGCTCAATAACTTGATCTAGTGATCTAGCCTGTACCCCCTTATTCACCTCCCTTGGTCACCTGGATCCATCCTGCACCCCCTCATTACCTGACTCCATCCTGCACCCCCTCGTTACCTGGGTCCATCCTGCACCCCCCTTGTTACCCTGATCCATCCTGCACCCTCCTTATTGCCTGGATCCATCCTGCACCATCCTTGTTACCTGGCTCCATCCTGCACCCCCTCGTTACCCAGATCCCACCCTGACACCCCGCTCCCATCAGCAGGCTGCATGCCCTTGCTGAGCTGGATCCATCCTGCAACCCCCATGTTACCTGGGTCCATCCTGCACCCCCCTTGTTACTCTGATCCATCCTGCACCCCCTTGTTACTCTGATCCATCCTGCACCCCCTTGTTAGCTGGCTCCATCCTGCACCCCCTCGTTACCCAGATCCCACCCTGACACCCCGCTCCCATCAGCAGCTGCACGCCCTTGCTGAGCTGGATCCATCCTGCACTCAGCCCCGCACCCGCGTCCTCCGTGCGCCCCCTCCCTTTGCAGCCTCCCTGCGGGCTGGGGCTGGAGCCCCCTCCCCTCATTCGGGCTCAGGGTGGGGAACGAGCCCCCGCTGCCACCCGCGGCCTGACCCAGCCCTCGGAGCCCTCGGAGCCGGCGCCTACAAGTCCCAGCGTGCCCCGGGCCGAGCATGGCCCCGCTGACGCGGCCGCGGCCTGGCGCCGCCATCGCCATCGCCCGAGCGGGGCCGCGGCCATGCTGCGCCCCAAAGCGCTGACGCAGGTGCTGAGCCAGGCCAACACCGGCGGGGTCCAGAGCACCCTGTGAGTAGCGGCCGAGAGGGCTGCTGGAAATGCCCGCTCACACCCCGGGAGGGTCCTGCCAGGGGGGTTTGTGCGGTGCTGGTGCGGTGCTGGTGCTGTGCTGGTGCTGTGCGGTGCTGTGCTGGTGCTGTGCGGTGCTGGTGCTGTGCTGGTGCTGTGCTTGTGTTGTGCTGGTGCTGTGCAGTGCTGTGCTGGTGCTGTGCGGTGCTGGTGCTGTGCTGGTGCTGTGCGGTGCTGGTGCTGTGCTGGTGCTGTGCAGTGCTGTGCTGGTGCTGTGCGGTGCTGGTGCTGTGCTGGTGCTGTGCAGTGCTGTGCTGGTGCTGTGCGGTGCTGGTGCTGTGCTGGTGCGGTGCTGGTGCTGTGCGGTGCTCTGCTGTGCTCGTGCTGTGCTGGTGCTGTGCAGTGCTGGTGCTGTGCTGGTGCTGGTGCTGTGCTGGTGCTGTGCTGTGCTGGTGCTTTGCTGTGCTGGTGCTTTGCTGTGCTGGTGCTGTGCTGTGCAGTGCTGGTGCTGTGCTGTGCAGTGCTGGTGCTGTGCTGGTGCTGTGCTGTGCAGTGCTGGTGCTGTGCTGGTGCTGTGCTGTGCAGTGCTGTGCTGTGCTGGTGCTTTGCTGGTGCTTTGCTGTGCTGGTGCTGTGCAGTGCTGGTGCTGTGCAGTGCTGTGCTGTGCAGTGCTGGTGCTGTGCTGGTGCTGTGCTGTGCAGTGCTGTGCTGTGCTGGTGCTTTGCTGGTGCTTTGCTGTGCTGGTGCTGTGCAGTGCTGGTGCTGTGCAGTGCTGGTGCTGTGCTGTGCAGTGCTGGTGCTGTGCTGGTGCTGTGCTGTGCAGTGCTGTGCTGTGCTGGTGCTTTGCTGGTGCTTTGCTGTGCTGGTGCTGTGCAGTGCTGGTGCTGTGCAGTGCTGGTGCTGTGCTGTGCAGTGCTGGTGCTGTGCTGGTGCTGTGCTGTGCAGTGCTGTGCTGTGCTGGTGCTTTGCTGGTGCTTTGCTGTGCTGGTGCTGTGCAGTGCTGGTGCTGTGCAGTGCTGGTGCTGTGCTGTGCAGTGCTGGTGCTGTGCTGGTGCTGTGCTGTGCAGTGCTGTGCTGTGCTGGTGCTTTGCTGGTGCTTTGCTGTGCTGGTGCTGTGCTGTGCTGGTGCGGTGCTGGTGCTGTGCGGTGCTGGTGCTGTGCAGTGCTGGTGCTGTGCGTGGAGCACAGGGCTTGCTCACAGCCCTGCAGCTGCAACAGCATGCAGCCCCTGCAGCGCTGCATGGCACCGCGGCCACCCTGGGGCTTCCTGGCTTTGAACCCCCCCAAAATCCCCTGCAGACCTGGGGTGCCCTGGCAGCAGCGCTGGGCTGCTGGGGGTTGCTCTACCCTCTGGCACCACCATGGGGTTTGGTGCCCCACTGGGCACCATTTCACCCCCACGTCTCGTTTGCAGGCTCCTGAACAACGAGGGCTCCCTGCTCGCCTACTCAGGCTACGGCGACACCGATGCCAGGGTCACCGCTGCCATCGCCAGCAACATCTGGGTGGCCTACGACAAGAACGGGCACCAGGCTTTCAATGAAGACAACCTCAAGTTCATCCTCATGGACTGCATGGTAACGTGGGGCTGGGGGCTGCCCTCCCCTCCCCTGGGCGCTGCTGTGGCTCTGGGGGGGTCCCCTGGGACCTTGCCAGGCTTTGGGGGCGTGATGAGGTGCTGTTTCTCCCTCGGGCAGGAGGGGCGAGTGGCCATCACGCGGGTGGCAAACCTGCTGCTCTGCATGTACGCCAAGGAGACGGTGGGATTCGGGATGCTGAAGGCCAAGGTAATGCTGGGTGGGGGGCTGCAGAGCTGCATCCCAGCTGTGGGGCTGGGAAAGAGGAGGATGAAGATGGGAGTGGTGGAGGAAGCTGCTGTGCCTGGGACGCCTCTTTCCTCACTGTCCTGTCCCCTGTGGCAGCCCAGGCTCTGCACCACACTTTGGGAGGCTCCAAAACAAAGCATCAATGACAATAAGCAGGAGTGGGGAGGTGGGCACAGGCTGTAAACCCCCCTGGGCACTGCTCACACCTCTCTCTGCTCACAGGCACAGGCGCTGGTCCAGTACCTGGAGGAGCCGCTCACGCAGGTGGCCGCATCCTGAGCGTGGGGCTGAGGGGCTCGTGCAAAGACCCTTCACTCTGACACCATCACTGGTGTGGGTGGGGGGCAAATGGCCCCGTGGGCGTCCTGGAGCTGAGAAATAAGGTGTGGGGAACAAACAAGCTGGGGGAAGGGATGAATAAAAGCGGTTTTGATGCTTGTGTCATTTTGTGTCTCTTGGGAGTAAAAGTCAAGAGTCCGAGGGGGTTATTAAGCACTGAACAGGGTGCTGAGATCCCAAAGCCCTGGAGCTGAGCTGCTGAGGGCTGTGGCTCAGTGCTGGGCTTGGATTTGGTGGTCTTAAAGGTCCTTTCCAACCATAATGATTCAGTGGCAGGGGGTTATTAAGCACTGAACAGGCTGCCCAGGGGGCTGGGATCCCAAAGCCCTGGAGCTGAGCTGCTGAGAGCTGTGGCTCAGTGCTGGGCGTGGATTTGGTGGTCTTAAAAGTCCTTTCCAACCATAATGACTCAGTGGCAGGGGGTTATTAAGCACTGAACAAGCTGCCCAGGGGGCTGGGATCCCAAAGCCCTGGAGCTGAGCTGCTGAGGGCTGTGGCTCAGTGCTGGGCGTGGATTTGGTGGTCTTAAAGGTCCTTTCCAACCATAATGATTCAGTGGCAGGGGGTTATTAAGCACTGAACAAGCTGCCCAGGGGGCTGGGATCCCAAAGCCCTGGAGCTGAGCTGCTGAGAGCTGAGCTGCTGAGAGCTGTGGCTCAGTGCTGGGTGTGGATTTGGTGGTCTTAAAGGTCCTTTCCAACCATAATGATTCAGTTGCAGGGGGTTATTAAGCACTGAACAGGCTGCCCAGGGGGCTGGGATCCCAAAGCCCTGGAGCTGAGCTGCTGAGAGCTGTGGCTCAGTGCTGGGGGTGGATTTGGTGGTCTTAAAGGTCCTTTCCAACCATAATGATTCAGTTGCAGGGGGTTATTAAGCACTGAACAGGCTGCCCAGGGGGCTGGGATCCCAAAGCCCTGGAGCTGAGCTGCTGAGGGCTGTGGCTCAGTGCTGGGCGTGGATTTGGTGGTCTTAAAGGTCCTTTCCAACCATAATGATTCAGTGGCAGGGGGTTATTAAGCACTGAACAGGCTGCCCAGGGGACTGGGATCCCAAAGCCCTGGAGCTGAGCTGCTGAGGGCTGTGGCTCAGTGCTGGGCTTGGATTTGGTGGTCTTAAAGGTCCTTTCCAACCATAATGATTCAGTGGCAGGGGGTTATTAAGCACTGAACAGGCTGCCCAGGGTGCTGGGATCCCAAAGCCCTGGAGCTGAGCTGCTGAGGGCTGTGGCTCAGTGCTGGGCGTGGATTTGGTGGTCTTAAAGGTCCTTTCCAACCATAATGATTCAGTGGCAGGGGGTTATTAAGCACTGAACAGGCTGCCCAGGGGGCTGGGATCCCAAAGCCCTGGAGCTGAGCTGCTGAGAGCTGTGGCTCAGTGCTGGGCGTGGATTTGGTGGTCTTAAAGGTCCTTTCCAACCATAATGATTCAGTGGCAGGGGGTTATTAAGCACTGAACAGGCTGCCCAGGGGGCTGGGATCCCAAAGCCCTGGAGCTGAGCTGCTGAGGGCTGTGGCTCAGTGCTGGGGGTGGATTTGGTGGTCTTAAAGGTCCTTTCCAACCATAATGATTCAGTGGCAGGGGGTTATTAAGCACTGAACAGGCTGCCCAGGGAGCTGGGATCCCAAAGCCCTGGAACTGAGCTGCTGAGGGCTGTGGCTCAGTGCTGGACATGGATTTGGTGGTCTTAAAGGTCCTTTCCAACCATAATGATTCAGTGGCAGGGGGTTATTAAGCACTGAACAGGCTGCCCAGGGTGCTGGGATCCCAAAGCCCTGGAGCTGAGCTGCTGAGAGCTGTGGCTCAGTGCTGGGTGTGGATTTGGTGGTCTTAAAGGTCCTTTCCAACCATAATGATTCAGTGGCAGGGGGTTATTAAGCACTGAACAGGCTGCCCAGGGGACTGGGATCCCAAAGCCCTGGAGCTGAGCTGCTGAGGGCTGTGGCTCAGTGCTGGGCTTGGATTTGGTGGTCTTAAAGGTCCTTTCCAACCATAATGATTCAGTGGCAGGGGGTTATTAAGCACTGAACAGGCTGCCCAGGGTGCTGGGATCCCAAAGCCCTGGAGCTGAGCTGCTGAGGGCTGTGGCTCAGTGCTGGGTGTGGATTTGGTGGTCTTAAAGGTCCTTTCCAACCATAATGATTCAGTGGCAGGGGGTTATTAAGCACTGAACAGGCTGCCCAGGGGGCTGGGATCCCAAAGCCCTGGAGCTGAGCTGCTGAGAGCTGTGGCTCAGTGCTGGGTGTGGATTTGGTGGTCTTAAAGGTCCTTTCCAACCATAATGATTCAGTGGCAGGGGGTTATTAAGCACTGAACAGGCTGCCCAGGGGGCTGGGATCCCAAAGCCCTGGAGCTGAGCTGCTGAGGGCTGTGGCTTTAAGACCAAATGGTGGTCTTAAAGGTCCTTTCCAACCGTAATGATTCAGTGACAGGAGGAGCCGGGGGTGCAACGTGCCACCAGCCTGGGGTAAAACAGGGCAGGGGCTGCGAGGGGGAGCAGAGCCCAGCCCTTCCTCAGCGCTGCCCGGCGGCGTTGGGGGCCCGGGGGCTGTTGCCCAGTTTCCCCGGCTTGCACACGATGGCAGCAGAGGCGAGGAAAGGCGCCGGGTCCGTGTCCCGCGGCTGCTCCTGCCCCGCGCTCCCGGCGCCGGCTCCTCCTCCGCCCGTCCCGTGACGGTCCCAGGGGTGACATTTACCTGCCCAACCTGCGCCGCGACACCCGGCCGGTTCCTCCCCTCCGCTCCCGGCCTCGCCCGCACCCTCCGACACGCACGGCCTCGCCTTGCCGCCCGGGACCCTGCTCAGCACCCCCGGGACCCCGCTCAGCACCCCCCGCACCCCGCTCAGCACCCCCCGCGCCCCGCTCCGCACCCCCCGCACCCGGCTCCGCACCCCCCGCGCCTCTCTCTGCACCCCCCGCACCCCGCTCCGCACCCCCCGCACCCCGCTCAGCACCCCCCGCACCCGGCTCAGCACCCCCCGCACCCGGCTCAGCACCCTCCGCGCCCCGCTCCGCACCCTCCGCACCCCGCTCGCTCCCTTCCTGGGACGAAACTTTGTCCCTTGTCGCCGTCGCTCGGCCGCCGGCCCCGCTCCGGGCTGCCAGGGGAAGGAGGAAACCCGGCGGCGGCGACATGGGCAGTGCCGAGGAGGATTATAACTTTGTCTTCAAAGGTGAGTCCCGGGCTGGACGTGGATCCTCCTTTCCCCCCATTCCGGGGCTTGCAGGAAGGGAATTCGAGTGTTTTCCCCTCCCCTGTCCCAAACTGGGGGTGTTGCTGCCCGTCCCCGCAGCTCTGGTGTGTGGATGTGTCAGCGAGCCGGGGAGGTCGGGGTAGGGGGGTGAGTGGTGGTGGGTGAGCTGTGGGACAGCGGGTTGAGCTGCTGGGACACGGTGGGGGCTGAGGCTGAGACACAAATGGGGTGTGAGCCCGTTAACCCCCGTGTTTCAAAGGCATTCTGCTGCAGGTGGCACATGCAGAGGGTCAAAGCTGGTCTGAAGACACAGGGGCACAGCCTTATGCCCCCCCCAGCTTGAGCTCCTCAGGAGCAGGGACCCAGCATCCTGTGTCTGCCAGGTGCTACCAGCCAACAGACCCCTCAGCAGAGATGGTCCAGCTCCAGCATGAAGCCAGTGCTGGGTGCCCACTGCAGCAGGGTGCCCACTGCAGCAGGGTGCCCTGGGGCTTGCCAATGTCCTCTCCTGTTCTGGTTGCCCAGAGCTTGGTAACTGTGACTCCCCCCAGCAGCACAGAGGCCATTGCAGCAGAAGGGGGAGTGTGGCTGGGTTCAGCTGAGGTGGCTCAGCTGTGCTTGAGGGGCTGAGAGCTCCTGACATGGGGATGGGACCCCTGTTTGCTGAAGGACTGACTGTGCTGGGTGTAATACTGGGGCTACCAGGCAATGAGGGACACCCATGCCCCCTGTGCCAGCAGCTGGGGCAGTCCAAAGCAACGAGCTGCTGGCTGCCCCTGGCTCAGGGCAGAAAGGGGTTGTGTGAATTCCTGTGTGTGTCTGGCACCAACCCTCTCCCCTCCTCCCCAGCTCCAGTGGCCTTTCTCCCTTCTTTCCACAGTTGTCCTGATTGGGGAGTCTGGGGTGGGTAAAACCAACTTACTCTCCCGCTTCACCCGCAACGAGTTCAACCACGACAGCCGCACCACCATCGGCGTGGAGTTCTCCACCCGCACCATCCTGGTGGGAGATGCCATGGTGAAGGCTCAGATCTGGGACACAGCCGGGCTGGAGCGCTACCGTGCCATCACCTCTGCGTAAGCATAGGGAGGAGCCCCCCAGAATCAAAGCTCCCTCTGGCACCTGGCTGGTGATACCCTTGTGGTGGAGCCCCACGGGTGAGGATGCTGCAGGGGGGGTGTCTGGAGAGTGGGGTGATAGTGAGCTTCTCCCATAGGTATTACCGGGGAGCTGTTGGTGCTCTGGTTGTCTTTGACATCACCAAGCACCAGACATATGACGTGGTGGATCGCTGGCTGAAGGAGCTGTACGACCACGCTGAGGCCAGCATCGTTGTCATGCTGGTGGGAAACAAGACTGACCTGGCCCAGGCTCGGGAGGTGCCCATGGAGGAGGCAAAAATGTTTGCAGGTACGAGCTGGTACCTTGCCATGGGGCTGGTGGCTGGGGAACACTCCCTGATAGCAGAGACCCACATCGATGTGGGCACCTGGACATCCCTGAAGAGGCTCCAAAATGCAGCTGTGCCCTGGGGTCTGCATCATCTTGGGGGGGGGGGGGTCTCCTCTCATTGCAGACAACAATGGGCTGCTGTTTGTGGAGACCTCAGCGCTGGACTCCACCAACGTCGAGCAGGCTTTTGAGACCATCCTGAAGGGTACAGCCTTGTCCTGGGGGGTCCCTCAGCAGGGTGCAGGGCTGGGCAGAGGAGGTGCAGCCTGTGTCTCCTCTGCTCTGCTCCACCTGAGCTCTTTGGGGCTGGTTTCGGTGTTGTCTTTCTGGCTGGTTTGGTTTCCGGTCTTTAGTGCTGGGTGTTTCTCTCTCCACACCCCGTGGCTTTGCTCTCGTGGCCTCTGGGCATCCCCAAAGCCCCAGGACTCCTTCTCCCCCTGTAATCCCCTCTGTCCCTTCCTGTTGTCCCAAGCTCCTGACTCAACATCTCCCGGCGCCGCTGGCTGTGAGGACCTGGGGGACTGGGAATTAGAGAGGGGTGATGCAGGTCAGGAAGCATCTCTCCAGGAAGGGCAGCCAGGAGGTGTGCCAGGCTGTGCCAGGCCAGGCTGTGCCATGCTATGCCAAGCCAGCCCAGCCAGCTGCCAGCCCCAGCATGGGGTGAAGTACTAATCCCAGGTTGGGCAAGAGGAAATTGCCTCAGCACAGGGTGTTCCCCAGGCACTGTGGGGATGTAACTCGGGGGAGCTGATCCCTTCTCACCTCTTGTCTCATCCCCTTTGCTGCATAAAGGAAAGGAGAAGCCAAGTAGGGGCTCTGCAGGCTCCTAGGTGCCCTTGCTTCCCCATGGAGCTGACACACAGATACCCCCCCTCCCAACCCCCACACCTCTTGTTTTGCAGAGATCTTCCAAAAAGTGCAGCAGCAGAAGCAGAGGAGCAGCCAGAGCAACACGGTGTCACTCAGCAGCGAGAGCCCCGAGAGCACAGCCCCGGCGCAGGCAGAGAAGCGCCCGTGCTGCGTGGCCCTCTGAGCTGCCAGCCCCATGGGAAGCCCCCAGGGACCCCCACAGCCTCGGGACATGCCAGTGGCATAGAGCTGGGTCTAGCCTGGTGCCACCCAGCCTGCAGGGCCACCCTGTCCTGGGGCAGTGGGGACCAGCAGCCCGGACAGTGGCCAAATTCTGCCATAAAGGGTGAGAAGCACCAGTACCAGGAGCTCTCCTCTGTCTGCCTCGTTTGTGCCAGGCCCTGATTAGCATCACTGGACCTCCCAGGGACCTCCCAGCCCCTCCAGGCTGAGACACCCCGAGGCACTGCTGGGGAAAGAGCCAGGAGGCTCTGGCCAGGATGGTGCCAGCAATGGGAGGCTCTCCAACTGTGTCTGGCCATGGAGTTCCTCCTGTAGGGCCACCCCATGCCATGCACTGGGGATGTAGTTGTCCCCTCAGGTCTCTGTCTCCACAAAAGACTGCTCATGGGTTGTCCCAAACCCTAAGGAGTGATGTGGCAGCACCCAGCCCTTGGCCCACCTCTGTCATCACCCCAGAAGTGGGACAAGCGTGATGGCAAGACCCAGCAAAGGTCCCTCCTGCCTGCACAGGATGAGGCTCAGGGCAGAGCTCGGTGTGAGGGGCCTGGGAGCAGCTCCCTGTCAGGCCCAAGGGTGACACAATCATTAAAGGACTTGTGAAATGCAGCTTTGCTGAGCTGGAATTCCTCTGTGGTCCCATCCCCTGGTCCCCACCTCCATGACATGCTGGAGATCGTGGCCACTCATGTGGCTCAGCCCAAAGCTGTGGGTCCCCCGTGTCCCCTCTCACCCTGAATGCACAGTCCCCCTGTGCCACCTCTCAGCCTGATGCTGTGGTCCCCCTGTGCCCCCTCCCAGCCTGAATGCACAGTCCCCCTGTGCCACCTCTCAGCTTGAATGCACAGTCCCCCTGTGCCACCTCTCAGCCTGATGCTGTGGTCCCCCTGTGCCCCCTCCCAGCCTGAATGCACAGTCCCCCTGTGCCACCTCTCACCCTGAATGCACAGTCCCCCTGTGTCCCCTCTCACCCTGAATGCACAGTCCCCCTGTGCCACCTCTCAGCCTGATGCTGTGGTCCCCCTGTGCCCCCTCCCAGCCTGAATGCACGGTCCCCCTGTGCCCCCTCCCAATCTGAATCCATTGGGATTCTCTGTGCCCCCTCCCAGCCCGATGCCACAGCCCCTGTGTGCCCCCTCCCAGCCTGATGCCACAGCCCCTCTGTGCCCCCTCCCAGCCTGATGCTACAGCCCCTCTGTGCCCCCTCCCACCCCGATGCCGCAGCCCCTCTGTGCTCCCTCCCAGTCTCATGCCACAGCCCCTCTGTGCCCCCTCCCAGCCTGATGCTACAGTCCCTGTGTGCCCCCTCCCAGCCTCATGCCACAGCCCCTGTGCCCCCTCCCAGCCCGATGCTACAGCCCCTCTGTGCCCCCTCCCAGCCCGATGCCACAGCCCCTGTGTGCCCCCTCCCAGCCTCATGCCACAGCCCCTGTGTGCCCCCTCCCAGCCTGATGCCACAGCCCCTCTGTGTCCCCTCCCAGCCTCATGCCACAGCCCCTGTCCCCCCTCCCACCCCGATGCCACAGCCCCTGTGTGCCCCCTCCCACCCCGATGCCACAGCGCCTCTGTGCCCCCTCCCACCCCGATGCCACAGCCCCTGTGTGCCCCCTCCCAGCTGATGCCACAGCCCCTGTGTGCCCCCTCCCAGCCTCATGCCACAGCCTGATGCCACAGCCCCTGTGTGCCCCCTCCCAGCCTGATGCCACAGCCCCTGTGTGCCCCCTCCCAGCCCGATGCCACAGCCCCTCTGTGCCCCCTCCCAGTCTCATGCCACAGCCCCTGTGTGCCCCCTCCCAGCCCGATGCCACAGCCCCTCTGTGCCCCCTCCCAGTCTCATGCCACAGCCCCTCTGTGCCCCCTCCCAGCCCGATGCCACAGCCCCTGTGTGCCCCCTCCCACCCCGATGCCATGCTTCCCCTGCACCCCTTCCCCCCTGAGCCATCCCCAGCCCACACTCCCACCCCCTCCACAGCCCGTCGAGCCTGCCTGGCAGCTTCTCCTCACTTCACACCACGGTTTGGCCTCCACCCATCGTCCCAAACCCCTCGGAACCCATCGAATCTCTGCAGCATCCTCCCACCTCACCCCCCGCGCCCACCCCCGCTGCCGCCCCCCAGCCACGCGGGTCCCGCTCCCGCAGCTCTGTCGCCGCCGTCCCCCCGCGCACACGCCGCTGCCGTGTCGGGAAGGGTCCCTGAGCCCTCGGGGACCCCCCCCGGCATCTCCCCGTACCTGGCCCAGGTGAGCTCACCTGTGCCGTGACGAGCAGCCGCGGTCGCCAATCGCCGCGGAGGGGGAAGCGCCGGGGCCACCAATGCGCGAGCGGGGGTGGCCCCAGGGCCAGAGCTGGGAAAAAGGCCCCAAAAGGTCCCGGTTGTCTCCGTGGGAGTCGGGTGGTGGTGTTGGGCGAGATGCGGGGTAAAGAGGATGAGTACGATTATCTCTTCAAAGGTGGGTGTCGCGCGTTGCCTGCGCTGAGCTGTGCACGGTCTCAGCCTGCAGCACCCTCGGCGTGGAGGAGGGGGAAGAGCTTTGGCTTGTGCTGGGTGAGCCAGGGGGGGACTTGTGTCCCCTGGGGGGACTTGTTGGGGTGCTCCCCTGTGCTGGGCAGTGAGGTGGTGCTCAGCACCTTGGGGAGAGGGGAGGCTGAATTGCTGCGGCGGGGCGAGGGTTTGCATGGAGCTGGGTGGGGGTGGGTGTTTGTGGCCCTAAGTGCTAATTAAAGCTCGTTAGTGCTGTGGGGAGAGTCCCCTGGGTGCAGTAGCCAGGGGAGGGGTGGCCGTGCCCCACGCAGGGTGCAGGTCCGTGGGGATGGGGGCTGTGCCGGGCCCTGAGCCCCCCCTGCACGGGCTGGGCTGCACCCCAAGGAGCGGAGCTGGGGGCTGAGTGAGCAATCCCCGGCCAAGGGCAGGCTCCGGGGCGCCGGGTTTGTCCTTCCCGGCGCTGATCACGGCGGGACCCCTCCGGTGTGCGAGGGGCTGTGTTTGGGCCTTTGGGGGTTTCCTTGGCTGTAGGAACGTCCCGCGGTGCTTCCACCCCCGAGCGTTTCCCTCCCACCCTCCGATCTTTTCCCTCACCCCCCGATCTCTCCCCTCACCCCCGAGTGTTTCCCTCCCACCCCCGATCTTTTCCCCCCAACCATTGATCTTTCCCCCCCTCACTCCCGATCTTTTCCTCCCCACTCCTGATCTTTTTCCCCCCACCCTCCGATCTCTCCTCCCACTCCCTAATCTCTCCCCCCACCCCCCGATCTTTTCCCCTATCGCCGATCTCACCCCTCACGCCCCGAACTTTTCCCCCCACCCCCGGAACTTTTACCCCACCCCCTGAACTTTTCCCCCCACCCCCCGATCTCTCCCCCCACTCTCTAATCTCTCCCCCCACCTCCTGATCTTTTCCTCCCCACCCCCGAGCTTTTCCCCTATCCTCAATCTCTCCCTTAACCACCCAATCTCTCCCCTCACCCCCCGATCTTTTTCCCCCCACCCCCCGATCTTTTTTCCCCCACCCCCTGATCTCTCCCCCCACCCCCTGAGCGTTTCCCCCACCACCCGATCTTTTCCCTCACCCCCCGATATTTTCCCCCCAACCATTGATTTTTTTCCCCCCACCCTCCGATCTCTCCTCCCACTCTCTAATCTCTCCCCCCACCTCCTGATCTTTTACCCCCATCCCCTGAGTGTTTCCCCCCACCCCCCGATTTTTTCCCCCCACCCCCCGATCTTTCCCCCACCCCCCGATCTTTCCCCCACACCCCCGATCTTTCCCCCCCACCCCCCGATCTCTCCCCCCACCCCCGAGCTTTTCCCCTATCCTCGATCTCTCCCCTCCCCTCCCGATCTTTTCCCCCACCCCCCGATCTCTCCCCCCACCCCCGAGCTTTTCCCCTATCCTCGATTTCTCCCTTAACCACCCAATCTCTCCCCCCACCCCCCGATCTTTTTCCCCCCACCCCCCGATCTTTTTCCCCCCACCCCCCGATCTTTTTCCCCCCACCCCCCGATCTCTCCCCCCACCCCCCGAGCTTTTCCCCCACCCCCCGAGCTTTTCCCCTATCCCAGATCTCTCCCCCCACTCTCTAATCTCTCCCCCCACCTCATGATCTTTTCCCCCCACCCCTCGAGCTTTTCCCCTATCCTCGATCTCTCCCCTCCCCTCCCGATCTTTTTCCCCCACCCCCCGATCTTTT
This sequence comes from Colius striatus, assembly GCF_028858725.1. Lineage (NCBI taxonomy): Eukaryota > Metazoa > Chordata > Aves > Coliiformes > Coliidae > Colius > Colius striatus. Next base: position 26,997 of record NW_026908440.1, read on the forward strand.
CCCCCCACCCCCGGATCTCTCCCCCCACCCCCGAGCTTTGCCCCCACCCCCCGCACGTCGGCTTTCGCTGCAGCTTTGCCCTTGCCCCGAACGCGGCGGGCGCTGGCGGAGCCGGGGGCCGAGCCGGCACCTTCCCGAGCTCCGGAGCACCTCACCCCGCGGGCTCTGAGTCACCTTCCCCTCGCAGCCCTGCCCAAAACGCCGCCAGCCGTTCCGGCCACGGCAGTCCCCGGCTCCTCGCACACCTCCTCTGGCCCCTGCCCAGGGAATTTCTTCTCTCTGGTGTTATTCCGAGACCCGTCGAGGGGGGAAACTCTGATGCAGCCGCTGCTGCTGCTGCCTCTGCTTCTATCCCGGGGTTCAGTGTCCTGCGGTGCCAAAGCCCATCCCTGGCATCCTCCAGGAGCCAGAGCTGAGAGCAGCTCAGCACCAGGCCCTGCAGCCCCCTCCTCGGCCTCAGGGTGGTCTCTGGAGTCATTGAAAAGTAGGAAACCTCACTTTTGAAGGCAAGGTCTGCTCATTCCTCTTGAAGGAAGAGCAAAGTCCAAGGGAGATGCAATGTTGAGGGCTACAGAGCTGGGCCAGTCCTTTGGGGTCAGATGACACTGCTGAGAGCAGCTTCTGCCCTGAGAATGAGAGATGGTCAGCACCCTGAGCAGGGTTACCTGGATTCCCAATGAGCTGGGGGCATCAGCTGCCTTCTCCTGTCCTAAAGCACAATGCAGATTCCAGCTGTGCTCACAGAGAGGCCCTGGGTGCTGCTGGAGGGGCTGGGGGTAGGTGTGAAACAGCCCTGGGCATGGCTGCTCCTTGGACCCTTCCTTGGGGAGCTGTGTGGAGCTCCAGGCTGTTTCCATCCCCAGCTCTGGGGTGGGATGTGATGGGTCAGGGATGTTTCACCAGCGCTCACAGGATGTGTGTGCTCAGCTTTAAACAGCTCACGTTGTGTGTCCAAAGGCAGGGAGAACACAGCGTGGCAAATGCTTCTGTGCATGGGGTGGAGGATGCTCTCAAGTCCCTCTCTGAGGTGCCCCAGAGGCTGCTGCATCCCTGCCCTGTTCAACCCCCTCCCTGCATCCCTGCCCTGTCCAACCCCCTCTCTGCATCCCTGTCCTGTTCAACCCCCTCTCTGCATCCCTGCCCTGTTCAACCCCCTCCCTGCATCCCTGCCCTGTCCAACCCCCTCTCTGCATCCCTGTCCTACTCAACCCCCTCCCTGCATCCCTGTCCTACTCAACCCCCTCCCTGCATCCCTGCCCTGTTTGACCCTGCATCCCTGCCCTGTTCAACCCCCTCCCTGCATCCCTGCCCTGTTCAACCCCCTCCCTGCATCCCTGCCCTGTTTGACCCTGCATCCCTGCCCTGTTCAACCCCCTCCCTGCATCCCTGCCCTGTTCAACCCCCTCCCTGCATCCCTGCCCTGTTTGACCCTGCATCCCTGCCCCTGTTCAACCCCCTCCCTGCATCCCTGTCCTATTCAACCCCCTCCCTGCACCCTTGCCCCCTCCAACCCCCTCCTTGTATCCCTGCCCCTCTTCAACCCCTTCCCTGCATCCCTTCCCCGTTTGACCCTGCATCCCTGCCCCATCCAACCCCCTCCCTGCCATGGCTGGGGGGCTGCTCACAGTCAGTGTGTGCCTGGCCTGGCTGGCTCTGCCCCTTCCTCCCTTCCCAACTCTTCCTCATATCAACTCTTCTCTTTTTTTTGCACTCTGTGGGGGTGATGCAGCACGTGCCTCAGTTTCCCTGCTGTGTCCTGGCAGCTGTGGCTCCTGCAGGCCCTGGCTCTGCTGCCCTCCAGTCCTGGGGCTGTGCAGCAGCCTGGGGCTGGAGCAGGAGCGTGACTCTGCTGGGACCTGGGATGTGGCCGTTGAGCTGGGGGAAGTGGCAACTTCCCGTTGATTAAACACCAAACTGCAGCAGAAAGGCTTCTGGAGTGTTACTGAGCCTGGCTCAGTGCTGGGCTGTGTTTTTGTACTGGGTTATCTGGGGCAGTCCCAGCGTTCAGCCTTCCCTCTGTGGGTGGCTGTGAGGCCTCTGTGCCTTCCAGCCACCCTGGCTCAGCCCATGGAGCTGCTCTGCAGGCCCTTGGGCTCTTTGCTGGCAGATGCCCTGCAAAAAAGGTTTGGGTTACATCATTTGGAGGCTTCATGTCCCAGCCCCATGGGAGGAAGTCAAATGCCTGTGAGCTGGAGCTGATGGGGACATGGAGCAACACCCCTGGTGGCTGCTGAGCCTTGCATGAGAGTTGGGCACAGAGGAACCTCCTGATGTTCACCAAGGGCAAGGGCAGGGTCCTGCAGCTGGGGAGGAACAAGCCCAGCAGCAGCCCAGGCTGGGGGTGAGCTGCTGGAGAGCAGCTCCAGGAGAGGGACCTGGCACTGCTGGGGGAGAACAAAGTGACCCTGAGCAGCAACGTGGGCTGGTGGGCAAGAAGCCAACGGCAGCCTGGGGGCAGCAAGAGAGTGTGGGCAGCAGGGCCAGGGAGCTTGTGCTGCCCCTGTGCTCTGCCAGAGCTGGGGAGGCCTCAGCTGGAGTCCTGTGGCCAGGGCTGGGCTGCCCAGCTCAGGAGAGACAGGGAAGTGCTGCAGAGAGGCCAGTGCAGGGCTGCCAAGATGCTGAGGGGCTGCAACATGTGTGTGAGGAGGAAAGGCTGCAGCCCTGGGGCTGTTGAGCCTGGGGAACAGAAGCCTGAGCTCAGGGGGATCTCAGCAATGCTGCTCAATCCCTAAGGGATGGGTGTCAGAGGCTGGGGCCAGTGTTTGTTGTGTGGTGGCCAGTGCCAGGACAAGGGGTAACTGGCACAGGCTGGAACATAAGAAGTGCAATTTAAACACAAGGAGCAAGTGCTTTGGTGCTGAGGTGAGGGAGCCCTGGCCCAGGCTGCCCAGGGAGGGTGTGGAGGCTCCTTCTCAGGAGCTTCCCAACCCACCTGGACACATTCCTGTGCCCCCTGAGCCAGGGGAAGCTGCTGTAGCAGGGGCTGGGGCTGGAGCAGCTCTGCAGGGCCCTTCCAGCACCCACCATCCTGTGCTTCCATGACTGTGTGTTGCTGCAGATGCCACGTGCTCTGCAGCCCAGCTGCCCCGTGGCCTCACTGCTGTGTGGTCACAGGATGGCCGTGGCCTCAGTGCTGCCATTGTCTGGTCCTGGTGAGGAGCAGTGTCCCAAGGGGGTGGGTGAAGAGAAATGAGATAACAAACACAATCAGCAGTGAGGGGAATGAAAGGGAAACAAAAACCAAAGCCTGTTGAGTCAAACTCAACAAACTTGATGGGGGAGCTGTGAGATAAAGCCTCCCCAGAGCCTGTTGCACCAGGTTTTACAGGAAGCAGCCAGACCTGGGACAGGCAGAAAATGCACTTAACTAACCCACACCCAGAGACTTCCCAGCTCATGGGCTGGACCAGTAGCAGAGGAGGAAGAGGAAAGGTGAATGAGGAGAGGAGATGCTGCCTTTCAGACCTTTCATTCTTGTGTGACCTTGGCATGGGGGTAGGACACTGTTCTGGCTCTGGTTTTGTGCACATGGGTGCACAAGGAAAGCCCTGGCAGCTGCCAGGCTGTAGCAGGGACTTTCTCAAGGGGATCTGAGGCCACAGGGAAGTGCAGAGCTGCTGGTCCTGCTCTCCAAGGGCAGCTTCTCCCTGAATGAGATGCAGATGGGAGCAGATGGGGAGATCTCCCACCCCTGCCAGGCTGGGCTGTGGGATGGTCAGTGTCTGGGGGGGTGGGAGCTGACCCTGTGCTTGTTCCCCCTTAGTTGTGCTCATCGGGGACTCTGGGGTGGGGAAGAGCAACCTCCTGTCCCGCTTCACCCGCAACGAGTTCAACCTGGAGAGCAAGAGCACCATTGGGGTGGAGTTTGCCACCAGGAGCATCCAAGTGGACAACAAGACCGTGAAGGCTCAGATCTGGGACACGGCCGGGCAGGAGCGGTACCGAGCCATCACCTCAGCGTGAGTTTCCTTGCTGCCCACCCATATAGCCCACACCTGGGACCCTGCTGTGACCTTGTCCCCTCTTTATTCCCTCAGGTACTACAGGGGGGCAGTGGGAGCTCTGCTTGTCTATGACATTGCCAAGTACCTGACGTACGAGAACGCCGAGCGCTGGCTGAAGGAGCTGCAGGACCACGCGGACGCCAACATCGTCATCATGCTGGTGGGCAACAAGAGCGACCTGAGGCACCTCAGAGCCGTGCCCACCGATGAGGCCAAGAGCTTTGCAGGTACCTTCCCTCATCCTGAGGCCATCCCAGGGTAGCTGTGGGTTGGTGCCAGCCAGCTGAGCTCACCTTGTCCTTGCAGAGAAGAACGGGCTGTCCTTCCTCGAGACGTCTGCTCTGGATTCCACCAACGTGGAGACAGCTTTTCACAACATCCTCTCGGGTAAGGGCTGGCCAGGAAAAGTTGAGGGGGGTTGGCATAGAGATGGTCTTGGATATTGTGGCCTGCTGAGGACTCTGGCTGTGTGTTCTGGGGTGGGATCCTGCTCATCTGTGGGATCATAGAATCATAGAATGGTGGGGGTTGGAAGGGACCTTTAGAGATCATCCAGTCCAACCTCCCTGCAGGAGCAGATCCCATAGATCAGGGGGCACAGGAATGTGTCCAGGCAGGTCTTGAAGACCTCCAAGGAGGAGCCTCCACATCCTCCTTGGGCAACCTGGGCCAGAGCTCCCTCATCTCAACATTGAAACAGTTGTTCCTTGTGTTTAAATGGAACTTTTTGTGTTCCAGCTTCAGCCCATCACCCCTTGTCCTGTTGCTGGATGCAAGAGAAAAAAGGGATGTCCCAACCTCCTGACACCCACCATTTATATACTTGTAACTCCCCCCTCAGTGTCCTCTTCTCCAGACTGAACAGCCCTAGGTCCCACAGCCTTTCCTCATAAGGATCTTGTCCTAGGGTGGAATCCTCCATCTGGAGGGGAAGATGTAGGCATTGCACCCTTGAGCTGTGCCTTTGGAGGAAGGGACAGGTCCCTCTGCTGTGAAATACACACTGAAAGACTGTTTTCTTTGCCTTTCTCTCCTCTCTCTGCTGGCAGAGATCTACCACATCGTGTCCCAGAGGCAGATCACGGGGCAGCCCGAGTCGGAGTTTGGCCCCAGCACGACCATCGAGCCCATCCGGGTGCTGCCCACGCAGCAGGAGGGTCGGCAGGCCCCGTGCTGCCAGAGCATCTGAGCCCATGGGCTGTCCCCCACCCCCAACACTCCCAGCACAAGGTGCCAGCACAGCTTTTGCCCTCTCCCTCAGCTCACTGCAGCCTCCCAGGACACACACTGCTCAGTGTTTCTGTAGGACCTACACAAATAGGAGGGAGATGCATCAGGGTCTGCTCTCGCTCCTGTCCCTGGGTCCTCTGGTCCTGGAGGCACAGGCATGGGGAAGGGGGCTCTGAGTGGGCTGTGGGTGTCACTGAGAGCACCCAAACAGCTCAGGTAACTCAGCTTGAGTGGTGACATCCTGGCTGGGATGGGGCAGGGGGACATGGGTGTGGGGGGACATGGTGTGCACCCCTCTCACCCCATGAAGCGTCAGCTGTGCATCTGGCTTCACCCAGCTCCACTCCTTCAGCACCCAGAGCTGGGGGTACCCCTGGGTGCTGCCAGGGCAGCTGGGGAGACCCCAGGGAGGGGTGCAGGGAGTGACACCCCAGTCATGTCTGGAAAATCCCTGCTTCCCATGTTGTGAGCCCCTCAGATTCTGTCCATGGCACAGCCTCAGGAGAAGCTGAGCTGAGGCTTGCAGTAAGGGACCTGGGGGGCATGTCCTGGGTCTGGGGGCTGTGGTGGGTGAGTGGGTGGGTGTGAGGGCAGGGATGGGGTGCTGAGGGGGGCAGCCAGTCCCTCTGCACACCCCCTTCCACAGTGGCTGGTGTCAGTGCATGGGGCCCCTCAGCTCTGGGCTGTGAGGAGCCTCCAGCTCAACCCAAACTGTCTCTATTCGAGGGCTGTGGCTGGAGGCTGGTGCCAGCCGTGTCTCCTGGGGCAGGGGCCAGCTCCAGGGTGCTGGGGCAGAGTGTGCTGAGCCCTCTGTGCTGAGGGGCAGTGCAGGAGGGGTGCTGTGACCTTGCTGTCCCTACTGACCCCAGTGCTGGGAGCGTGTCCCTGTCTCTCTGTGCCTGTTCCTGGTCACCCCCTTGGCTTGGCTGTGCCAGGCTGTGGCCTGGAGATGCCATTTGTGGCTGAAACAGGCATTTGGGCAAAATTCCCCAATAAAGTTGCTGCTGGAGGTTTGTTCTCTCTCTGCCAGAGTCCTGCCTTGAGGCCAGAAAGGCCAGAACTGTGCCAGCTCCAGCCCCAAGCCTGGGCCTGTGTGGGTGCTGAGTGCTGAGCAGCATCCCAGGGTGATGCAGGGCACGAGGTGAGGAGGAGGAGGCACAGGGAGGAAGGTGTGACCACCACACTGTGTGTCCTGCTGGGAGGCTGGAGAGGAGAGCTCCACATTCAGGGTGAGGGAGGTGGGTTGAATCCTGCTGCCATGGCACTGGGGGAGCATGAGCTGGGCAGAGAAACGGCTGTGCCAGCCTTTGGCTTGAGGTTGCCCCTTTTTGTTCCACCCAACACACAGCCCTCCCCCAGCCCTGGCAGCTCCCTGACGTGGGATGATGAGCTCATGGGGACACTTTCAGGCTCAGCAGCTCAGCTTTGTTTCAGGTTTTATAGGATTTCAGCTGGGAGGGGGTAGTGGGAAGGGTGAAACAAGGTACCCAGGGCTCATGGATGTGTGGGACCTTGCTGCCACCAGCCTGTGAGTGCAGGGGAGAGCTGATGGTCTTACCAACAAAGCTCTAATTAACCCCAAAAAGCATTGCTAAAGAATCACAGAGTGGTGGGGGTTGGAAGGGACCTGCAGAGCTCATCCAGCCTTGTCTAAAGCAGCTCCCACCTAGATCAGGGGGCACAGGAACGTGTCCAGGTGGGTCTTGAAGCCCTCCAAGGAAGGAGACAACATGACTGTGATTATTCTATGGTTCTAAGGACCTTCCATGTGCAAGTTTGTCCTGCCATGTCCCAGAACCTGGAGACCTGCTGTGACTGAGAGGCCAAGGGGTGTCATAGAATCAGAGGATGGTGGGGTGGGCAGGGCTCTGCAGAGCTGCTCCAGCCCCAGCCCTGCTACAGCAGGTTCCCCTGGCTCAGGGGGCACAGCAACGTGTCCAGGTGGGTCTTGAAGCCCTCCAAGGAAGGAGCCTCCACACCCTCCCTGGGCAGCCTGGGCCAGGGCTCCCTCAGCTCAGCACCAAAACACTTTCTCCTCCTGTGCCAGAGGCACTGTCTGTGTTCCATCTTGTGTCTTTTACCCCTTGTCTTCTTACTGGCCATCACAGAGCAAAGGTTCACTTAGATCAGGGGGCACAGGAACGTGTCCAGGGTGGGTTGGGAAGCTCCTGAGAAGGAGCCTCCACACCCTCCCTGGGCAGCCTGGCCCAGGGCTCCCTCACCTCAGCACTGAAATCATTTCTCCTTGTGTTTAAATAGAACTTTCAGTGTTCCAGCTTCATCCCATCACCCCTTGTGCTGCTGCTGGATCCAACAGATAAAAGGGATGCCCCAAGCTGAGGACTGGGAGCAGGAGGGTGATGCCCTCACCCCCTCCCCCAGCTCAACCCACCCAGCCCTGAGTGTGAACAGACACAAACCAGGAGCAGCCACCGAGTTTCTTAAGTAATAATACTTTAATAAAATTAAGTTCTTAATGTAATTTAGCACATTTAATACATTAACCCTTTCCCTTCTTTGTTTCTGGTTTTTTTTTTCCCTACAAGTTGTGCAACATCATTCTTTTAATTCATTTTTTATTTTCTTTTAGTCTTTTTTTTCTTCTTCTTTTTTCCTTCTCCCCTCTTATACTATATGCCTCAAAACTCAGACAACGAGCCTAACTCTACTTCTATGTTCAGTTATATCTCTCTCTTTCTCTCAGGCCTTTCTCTTTTTGTGGTTTTTTTTTTTGCTTTAAACTGGGAGAGATGAAACCAAAAAAGACACCTGGATGGAACATGTGATCGGTTTCCAATAGTAACAATCCCGACTACAGGCTTCCCTCTGATGGAAAGGAAAAACAAAGGGGGAAAGAAAAGGAAGGGAAAACAAAAGGCAAACACAACGGTCTCAGGAGGAGGGATGGACTTTGAAACACAAGAAGGGCCACAGAGGTGGGAGGGCTCAGACCGAGGCCGGGCGGCTCTGCGGCTGTTGGCTCAGCACCAGGTCGGTGGGAGCGTGGGGAGGGCACCCGGCTCCAGGGGAGGGGGGAAAGGGGATGCACTGAACTTGTACAGGGCTTTTGGAGTGAGGAGGAGACAAAGTCAGCGTGGTGCGGGGCTGAGGGAGAGGTGGGAAGGGCGCTGAGCTGCTGCAGGAGCCGTGGCTGCTGCGTGGGGAGCCCGGATCGGCTGCTGCTGCCTCGGGTTGTGTTTCAGCTCCCGTCTCACTGGGGAAATGCCGCCGGAGCTGCTCTGGGCAGCGAGCTGGAGCCCAGAGCTCTTTGATGCAAGGGCAGAGCCCAAGGGGATGCTCTGCAGCCCCACAGGCTCCCGGGGGCTGCTCTGGGGCTCTCCCCGGGGCTGTGAAGCAGCGTGTGGGCTCTGCAGCGGCCGCGGCTCCTGCAGCCCGGACACTCCAGGCTCCATCAGCACTCGTGCCCTCTGCCTTTCATGTTTATTTAACACTGCTTTTACAGGAGCAAACCCTCACTTGCAAAGCGGGATCTGGCCCATGAATTTCCCCCCCTCCCCTTCCCTTTTGTTCCTGATTATCCAGAACAGAATCAATAAGGAAAAGGGGGAAAGAAGAAGTGCTGCTCGTTTGGCAGAGGAGCAGAGCAGCCTGTGACCGTGTCTCCACCTCAGCTCCTGGGAACTCAGAGGTCTCTCTCTCACCACTCCATTTCTCAGCAAGTTGTTTCAAAAGCATCATGGCAAGATCAGAAGAAACCACCCCCCCCCTTCTGCTGTCAGGCGCCTGGGGAACTGCTGCCACCAGCCCAGGGTGACTTCATGGGGTTTTTATCCCCTCACAGACACCAGTGGAATGGCTCCAGGTTTTACATTAGTGTCACTTTACCAGGGGTGACTTTCAATTTGCTCCATTAGCAGCCCTGAGGCGAGGCTGGAGCGGGGCCAACGGGAAGGCTGCTGCCTGCCAGGGCTGAGGAGACTCAGATCCAGCAGTGTCACCTCCCTGAAACTGGGGGGGTCACGGGGGTGAAGCAGGAGGCACCCAACCACCACTGTCACCAGCCAGTGTGACATGGACACGGCTGGTGTCAGCCCAGCAGAGCTATGGCTGAATTTTCCACCGGGTCAGCTGACAGCAGAAGGTGACTTGGAGTTTCTACAGCATGTGAAAACCCACAATAAAACACAGAGATTGTTCCCTAAACATCCTAGAAAGGGTTTTGGAAGAACCAGCCCGTCCTGACTCTGCTCCTGCCCGGTGCTGACACCAAGGAAACTTCACTGCGGGCTCAGCAGAGGCAGGATGAGACCCCCCCACTATCAGGATACAAGTTACTATAAAGTGCATCCACTCTCCAGTCCAGGGCATCACTGTACAATGTCGATTCACTGACGACTCTTCAAGTATCAAAACCAAAGAAAAAACATGAGGTAAAACAAAACTGAAAGAGCAACCAAGCCCCCTGGCCAGGGAAGGACCAAGTGCTTGATTCCACCAAGCACAAACCCCTCCGACAGCACTGGAGACGTCGTGCCCTGCTGTCCAAAACCCCCGGGGGGATGCCCCAGGGAGTGAGCTCTGATTCACAGTGCTATACAGAAACCGAATGAGAACTGTCTTCGCTTCCTGTCCTAACCTATTGCATGGCTTTGCTGAAGGAATGCTGGTGAGCAGCTCCCCACCCCCAGTCCTGCCCAGGGGGCAGGTGCCAGGGCACGAGGGGCAACCGCTGTGGTTCTCAAGGCTTTGGGATCCTTGTGGATGCTCCTGAAGTGCAGGACATCCCTGGGTTTGCTACGGCTGAGCCACGACACGAGGATGGGAGTCAAAGCTAAACCCAGAGGTAAACTCCCTTTCAAGAGTGTTTGCAACACTCTGCTTCTCTACCAACCACGGAGCTGATGATAGGGCGTTTCTTTTTTGAGCTCTTCTCGTGTAAACGGTGATTTTGGTGCAGCAAAAGCACTCTGGAGAGGTTAAGGACCGGGGTTGGACCAGGCATCTGGGCACAAGGGGCACATCCTGCCCCTCCCCGAGC